>NW_015170390.1:80024-88262 GCF_001447785.1 Gekko japonicus | reverse complement strand
GGTAGTGGACAATGAGCGTCCAATCCTTTTCGTTTTGCTTCCACCATTTTTGACCGACAGACAACCGCGAAAGATCCAAAAACTTTATGCATTTGTGCTGACGTGGTTGAACACCCATTTGGGTTCATATACCATCAAAAATGCAAAAGCAATATTATAAGATAAAAACACTGCGAAAATGAAATGTCAGTGTATTTTTAAAATTTTCATCAGAAGACCTGTGTTTTGTGCTTGTGGCACAATGAATTGGTCTGGATCATGGCACAGCAGTGGATTTTCTATTATATGTGGGTAGGGAAAGATAAAAACACTGCGAAAATGAAATGTCAGTGTATTTTTAAAATTTTCATCAGAAGACCTGTGTTTTGTGCTTGTGGCACAATGAATTGGTCTGGATCATGGCACAGCAGTGGATTTTCTATTATATGTGGGCACCGACCTTCTTGAGTATCCCGCCCCTGTGATTTGTAGTTCGAAACCTTCCTGCGCTAAGTGTACTAGGCCAATGGTACCTCCACCAGCACCATCCCACTGTGGCCAGCGTGCTCTTTTCCTTTGTCGCTGCCACTACGGTGATGCTGGTTTTACTATCTCTTCTTGGTGGCCAGTTTGCTTTCCTCCTGGTAGTTGCCCAGGTGCCTAGGATGAGAGTGCAGTGGCTGCAGAGAAGGTGGGGAGCTGTTGGAGAGGAAGGGCTCTTCCATCCCTAGCACGGGGGCTCACGGGTGAGGGAGGCTCACAGCATACCCATCCTCCAGTCCCTCAGGCAGGAACTTGTTTTTTTTTTTTTTCCAAATGTTTTTATTGTATCCCAATATTGTTATTACATTACAGTTTAGTTCCAACTTTTTGATACTTTTACCCCTCTGTTTTTTCCCTCCCCCCTAAGGTGGCCACCATCATGTTATTCAAATTACATTTTCAACCATGAGCACATTCTTTCCAACTTTTCAAATATACCTCTGTTGGCTTCCCCTTTATAAACCCATTTAAAGTATACCGACCATTTCTTTTTTATCTCCTTCATTTTTACAGTCCATGTCTTATCTTGCTTTAAACATTCCAATATGTCCGATTGTATATATTCATATAAATATTCGTTCCATTTTTCTAAAGTCCATTTTGAGTTCTCCTTCCAACCATATGCAATTACTGCATGCGCTGCTAATAACATTACTTTGAAAATATCCTGATTTTGTTTCTCAATTCTATGGTTTCCCAATACACCCATAAATAATAAATCTACATCTATAACCAGGTTCACTTTACATAGCACTGCTATTTTCCCCCGTATCTTTTCCCAAAAATCTATCACTTTTGGGCATTCCCACCATAAGTGAGAATACCACCCTTCTTTTGCATTACAGTGCCAGCAATTGGGTTTCATTCCTTTTATCATATATGCCAGTTGTGCAGGAGTTCTGTACCACTTCCATATTATCTTTCTTTCAAGTTCTCTATACTTTTCTAGCTTAATTTTCTTCAAGTTCACCATTAACTTATTGACATCCTCAGTAGTAATTTGTTTTTCCTTATTCCATTTGTTTTTTAAGCTTCTGCACATAAATTCCTTATCTTTCACCAATTCTAAATAAATCTTCCCTGCCAATCCTTTTTTTATTTCTTTCACATATAGTATTTGTTCCATATTATTATCTTCCCTTTTAATAGCTTCTTTATACTTATCTTGTTTAATTAAAGAATATAATCCCATCGAATTTAACCAATATCTATTTCCTAGTTTTTGATTCAACTCCTGAGGCGTTAGTGGATTCCCTTGGCTATTATACATATCCTTCACTCTTAATATTCCTTCCTTCTGCAGGTCGTCCCAGAATTTCGGATTCATCTCCTTCTCCCATATATACCTAAGTGGAGTCCATTTTGAAGTTTGTGGCATCAATACCTTTTCCCACCTCTTCCAAACAAGTAAAGCTGTTTTCCTTGGTCCTTCTGCTTGTCTTATTTCTTTTCGTAGATCTCTAGAATACATTCCATAACTTCCTGCTCCCTTATTTATCTCAGATTCCAATCTTACCCACTTGTCCTCTTTCCTCCATTCTAACTCCATCACTATTTTTAGCTGAAATGCATCATAATAAGCTTGTATACATGGTAACCCCCATCCTAAATCATCTTGGGGCATATATACTAATTTTTTTATCATTCTTGATTTTTTCCGTCCAAACACCCAGTTTTTAATATGTTCATCCCATTTCCTCATAACTGCTTGGTCTAATTCTATTGGGAGTACCTGAAGTAAATATAGCATCTTTGGAAGTATAAACATCTTTACTGCTCTAATTTTCCCTAAAATACTCAAATTCTTGTTTTTCCACTCCTTCAGTTTCTTTATTATCTTTGACCAAGCCTTATTATAATTAATTTTTTGCAGCCTCTCTATATTTCTATCGAGATATACTCCTAGATATTTAATCTTCCGAACTCCTGATTTCATCCCTGTTAGCTCTAGTATCGCTCTTTTAGTTTCTCTATCTACATTACTAAACATTATTTCAGATTTCTTAATATTTATTCCAAGCCCAGAACTTAACTTAAAATCGTCTAAAATAACTAACAATTCTCTTATTGCCTGTAATGGGTTACTTATTGTCAGCAGGATATCATCCGCAAAGAGATTCAGTTTAAGTTCTTCCTTGCCTATTTGGAATCCCTGAATTCTACCACTATTTCGTATCCTATCTGCTAGGGGTTCCATTGCTAATGCAAATAGCCTAGGGGACAATGGGCACCCTTGCTTTACTCCTCTCTCAATTAAGATTTCTCTAGTATGTCCATCATTTATTCTAATGACTGCTTTGCCTCCCCTATAAATTTCCCTTATAGTATTCAAATACGGTCCCCTAAAGCCAAATTTTTCCAATACCTGCATTAGATAATCATGATTTAAAGTGTCGAACGCCTTATATACATCTAATTTTAATAAAACTAATGTTTTCTTATTTTTACAGGACAAGGCATTTAGTATATTTCTCAATGGGTGGGCTATGAATCTATTTTTGACAAAGCCATATTGATCTTCCTTGACTAATTTTGATAGCAGTTTTCCCAATCTATTATCCAACACTTTTGTAAAAATTTTATAATCTTGATTCATCAGACTAATTGGTCTATATGAATTTATATCTAATGGATCCCTCTGGGGTTTTAATATTGGTAGAATTTCAGCTTTCTTCCATGTGTCTGGCATTTTGCCTTCTTTTAGAATATAATTAAATAATCTTTGCATTTCTGGAATCAGAATCTCCGCCATTTCTTTATAATATTCTGCCGTGAACCCATCCAACCCGGGGGATTTCCTATTTTTTAACCCTTTTATTACTTCTGCTATTTCCTTCTTTGTAATTTCTTCATTCAGTCTTTCTCTCTGTTCTGATGTTAACTTCTTATCTAGTTGTTCCTCAAATTTTTGGTTTTCTCCAGATTTAAATAGTTGCTGATAAAATTTAGCAAATTCCTCTCTTATCTGGGTATTTTTAAAAAGCTGGTTCCCCCCATCCCCCTTGACACATCCTATTTTTTGTTTTTCTTTTCTTGATTTTAGATAATTAGCCATTCTTTTCATTGTATTCATATTAATTCTATGATATTCGTTTTTTACTAATATTTCTTTTTTCCACATAGACAAAGAATCTAAATTCTCTAAGTCTTTTTTAAGTTTTTTTAATAATTCCTGAGTCTGCCTATTATAGTTACTCTGAAGTTCCTTTTGTTTTAGCGTGATTTCATTTACTATCCTCCTTCTCTCCTTATTATTTTCTCTTTTAATTCTAATTTCCTTAGCAATATAAACTCCCCTTATCACTGCTTTGGCTGCATCCCAAACTACTTCTTCCCTGGCTGAGTTCCTATTCTCTCTAAAGTAACATTCTATGTTTTTCCTTACGTCCAACCGATCCTCTTCAATTAAAGGCAAATTTGCCTTATATCGCCAAATAAACTCTTTTCGCTCTTCGCTTAATTTAAATTGAACTACCAAAGGAGCATGGTCCGAAATCCATATAGGCTCAGTTATTGTTTTCACCACCTCTATCTCATTTGTTTCCTTTACTAAAACATAATCAATATATGAAAAGTTCTTAAATCTATTAGAGAAGTATGTAGGTTGTAACGTTTTCCCTCCATACATAAATGCATCTTTCAATTTCCATTTCTTAAGCTTCAGAGTTTTACTTTTCCTAAAATCATAATTAACATCTCCTGCCACTACCAATTCGCCTTCATAGAAGTTCTGCAGTTTCTGAAATATCTTATTCAAAAATCTTACCTGGCCTGTATTTGGTGCATATATTGAAGCTATTGTAAACTTCCTATTATTCATCTTAAATTTCAGAAAAGCATATCTTCCTTCTAAGTCTACTATTTGATCTAATACTTCTATCTTCCAACTAGCGTGTATAAGGATCGCTACCCCTCTTGCTTTCTTAGTTCCTCTTGCTTCCACCTTTGTTTCCCACAGTGGCGAATTTAACAAAGGTTTTTTATCCTTTTTAGATTTGTGGGTTTCCTGCAAACACACTATATTTATTCCATGTTTTTTAATCAAATTTTTTAATCTGTACCTCTTTAAATCTGAAGCCAAACCATTTATATTTATAGATAACAATTTTAATGTCTCAACCATTTTCGTCTATACATTCATTATATCTTTGCTCATGTCTATCCTTTATTACTTCGATGGTCCCCCTCATCCCCTTTCCCCCTCCCCGAAGAGCCTCCCCTAAGGGGTATACAGTTGGCATACACCTCCTGACCTCTTCGCTACTTGGTTGAGGTCTACGTTCCCAATTCCCCCCTCCCTTATTCTTTCAATCATGTAAGTTTCAATATAAGCCACCATGCTTATTCTATATTGTTACCAATCCAAATAATTCAAGATACATTAAACACAAACAAAATACGTTAAACACAAACTTATATCTCTATTCACATCATATGGTGCCAATTATAATCTAAGAGTGGCTAGCATCCTTTCTTGGACGTTTTGACTGGCTTTGCAATGTCTGACTCGATTCTCCTTCTTCTTCACTACTAGATGTAGTTATGTCGAAAGCTTCCCTTTGTTGGGCTTCTTGTTCCTTCATAGCTTCTGATTCCAACGACGTCGTACTGATTCCCAGTCTCTCCAGCATTCTCCTTGCCTCTACTGGATTTTTTGCTCGAAAAAGTTTACCTTCTCTAAATACCAGTATTACTGCTGGATATCCCCATGTAAATAGTATTCCATTTTCAAATAGTTTTTGAGTGTAAGGTTTTAACATTCCTCTTTGCTGCAGCGTCTCTGGAGAAAGGTCCTGTCTTATAATTACTTTATATTCATTAAATTGTAAGTCCTTCTGTGTTTTTAACCTTTTATAAACACTGTCTCTTGTTTTCTCTCTTGCAAATGCCATAATAATGTCCCTTGGCTTTGCTCCCAGACTAGGCTTGGGGCGGAGAGATCTGTGTACTCTTTCAATTTCTTCCGGACCTATTTTTATTCCGTATTCCTCAAACCATCCCAGTAACTTTGTTTCAAGGTCTTTCTGCATAATATCTTCAGGAATGTCAGATAAGCGAATGTTTCTCCTTCTTTGACGGTCGTTAATGGACGCTAATCTACTAGTCAACTCCTTAATTTTGGCCTCATTAACATCAGCTTTTTTGGCTGCCTTTTCTGCCACCTTTTTAATGCTCTTAACTTCTAATGCCAACTGGCTCAAATCTGATTTCAGAGCTTTAATATCCCCTCTCACATTTTGTTCTGAAGTGGCAATAAGCTGTGTCAATTCTTTCAATTCCTTCTTAGTGGCCATTTTTACGCTGCTCCTCTCGTTGCAGACTTCACCAGGGATATTGAAGAAGAAAATAAACACAATTTGTATCACTCACTTCCGAAATCTCGTGCAGCTCAAACCTCTTGGTTCTCTGCCACTTTTCGCAGATGTTTCAGGTTGTTTCCCAAAGCTTTATCTCTCTTCTTTGGCGGCTTAATAACAACTTCTCCGGGAGGTAATTTGGAAGCATCTTAACCAAACTGACGTATGTGTAGAACTCATCACCATTCCATTTGTGATGGGTTGCTTCTTTTCAACTAGCTGAATTTTGATGTGTGTGATGAGCATTCATATTTACTGTCAGCCATGTGACTTCTGAGGTTATTAGAGCACTGATATTTTACCATTCCAATCTGTCAAACTGAATGTGAACGTTCTCAAAGTTTGGTTCCACTTTCTCTACTGCAACATGGAGGTGGGTGGAAGTCCTGTGATTTCATGAGAGTCATTGGGCTGACAGCAAAAATTATGTTCTTACTACCATCCTCACCCCTTGCTTCTTTTCTCAGTACCCTGTGTTAAGTCATTAAAAGACTTTTCCTTTATATAAGCCACAATTTAAAAGTCATGAGTCCTTTGTTTTAGCCATCCAAGGGAAGGTGAAAAATTTGTGGAACTACTAAACATTCAATTTCTGACAACCTCAAATGTTCCATTTCTTTAAAGGAAAATAGCTAAGAAGATATTGGGCAATGGTTCTAGCAATGAGTGGATTTCCTCTGGACCCCAATACATCTCTCTTAGTCTGTCCTAATATGTGTTTTTTAACAATAGATGGGACAACTATCTAAGTTTTTTTTGCAATTTCCCCCTTCCATCTGTTTCTGGGCAAGACCTCAAGAGCTGGTTCTTACCTTTAAGGCCCTAAATGATTTGGGAGCCAGGGAGCTGGACTAGTTTCTCCTGCCCATCTTGTTTTCCAAGAACTTCCTACACTGCAAAGTCTGGCACCCATTGCTAATGCTTAAGGGAGTGAACTGGCAAAATTATTGTTGTAATTCCATATCAGAAAGTTGGGAAGGGCGTTATTATAGTTTTTGCTAAATATCAGGAGTATTGATATTTTTCCAGAAAGCTGGTTCGGAAATATTGGAACAATATTTCTGATATTGTCCTTCAGAAGTTTCCCATAGAAAAAGATCATTTTGCAAGAGCCCTCCCTAGAGGTAGCGAGGGAGGGAGGCCCCCAGCTGCTCTGTGCTACATCAGACCTTTAAACTTTAAGTTTACTTAAAGTAAACTTAAACTTTAAGTTTAAAGGGCTGTTATTTTCAGTGGGAAATAGACCTGGGCCCAAGTTAGCCTGCTCTTGTCAGATCTCTGAAGCTAAGCAGTGCTGGCCCTGGTCAATATTTCGATGGGAGACCTCCAAGGAATACCAGGGTCGCCACATGGAGGCAGGCAATGGCAAACCACCTCTGAATAAATGTCTCTTGACTACAAAACCCCACGCAGAGGTGTTCGTTGCCTCCCAATCCTCACATCAGTCCTCCTCTCTTCCCCACTGGCCCTATTCCTTTGTAGGCAAACAACCACTCCGCACACCCACTATCAGCAACCCCCATGGTGGTCACCATTTGAAAAGATGCAAAGGCACTTGATGCAGCAGTGCAGTGCCAGCTGCTCGGCTTCACCTCCCCAGGTAGTGTCTTCACCAATCCTCACTGAGCTGCAGTTGGGGGAGATAAGAGGGGGGAAAACACCATGCTTCCTCTTTCTCTGCCTTTGCTTCCATTCCCCCCAATATTTTACCTCAGCCTCTTAGTCCCACTCCCTAGCCATTTCCTTTCAGTTTGGTGCGAGAGCCAGTTTGGTGTAGTGGTTAAGAGTGCAGACTCTATTCTGGGAGAACTGGGTTTGATTCCCCACTCCTGTTAGATCCCAAATCAGGAGAATAGATCCACGTTCATAAAGAAGCAAGATTTATTTCCAAAGCATGGTTGATCATGAACATACAGAGATTGTTAGGAATAACTACAATACCCAGGGAAGGTGTATTAAAGGAACTTCAAACAAGGTTTAAACCAATGAGCTCATTTCCCTCGTTAGGTTACAGATTAGAAAAGGCGCGAAGCAGCCTGAGAACAGCAACGGCCAGTTCCATAAACACAAATTGAGTTCACACGGGAAACCTAAACAAGCCAGAGCGTAAAGACACAATACCCCATCACACCAGCTGGAGAACCTTGGCAGTTACAGATGCCTAACATGAAAAGAATAACAACTACAGGAGTGAGGGAGGGGCGGGGATGAGAAAGGGACGAGACTTGTCCCAAGGAAATGGCAGCTCGCTGACATACTGCCCACCTGAAAATACAACTTACCCCCCCCTCCCCGGCCCCGGCGGGAGATCTCCCGGTTTCCCCGGGAGGCCTCCCGGTTTGTCCGGGAACTGCTTGTG
>NW_015170390.1:69579-79503 GCF_001447785.1 Gekko japonicus | reverse complement strand
TGGCCATCGGTCTCGGGATGGTAAGCGCTGCTTAAACCTTGCTCCACCCCCATGAGAGACATCAATTCCTTCCAAAACTTAGAAACAAATTGTGTACCCCTATCTGAAATAACTTTGGAAGGCAAAAGATGGAGGCGCACCACGTGTTGGAAGAAAGCTTTGGCCAAAGCTTGGGCAGTAGGCAAGGCTGGAAATGGCACAAAGTGAGCTTGTTTAGAAAACAAGTCAACCACGACCCAAATGACAGTTTTACCCTTGCTGAGAGGCAAGTCAGTGATAAAATCCATAGAAACCACGTCCCAAGGATTGCCGGTTGCCAATCTGCTGTTACTGTGGATCTGTATCTCTGAGCAGTCCTGGACTATCTAGATGGGATTTCTCTTCAAAATCCCTTGGTGCCAACCTGTACTGTTATGCAATGGACACTCTTGGACTATCTGATGCTACACTTAACTCGGTAACTATGATTATTATTAATGTGCAGTAAGGGCAAATAGCCATAGGTTGTTATTATTTTTGTATCCTCTGTTAGTCTCTTGTTATGCTTTGCACTGAATAAAGATCATTCATTTTTGTAATTGTCTTTGATGCGGTAATTGAACTCCAGGGCTAAATCTTGTGTCTAAGCGGACCACAGAGCTACCACTGTGAGAGTAATTGTGTGCACCTCTGAGTTAGAGTTGCTGATGTGTTAAGTCCCAGATGCCAGCTAAGAGATTGAATCTCTGCTCTTAGGCTGGGTGGGGACCCCTTTGAAGAGATTCTGGTGGCAAACTGTTGTGAATCCTAGAGAGAGTACAGACAGTCTCATGGATTTTGTTTCATGTGCTGAGATATAGGGTTCCCTCTCACCCCTGGACTGAGTGGGTTTATTCCTGTACACAGCCCCACCTACCTCACAGGGTGTCTGTTGTGGGGAGAGGAAGGGAAGGAGATTGTAAACTGCTCTGAGACTCCGAGTGAAGGGCAGGGTATAAATCCAATCGCCGCCTCCTCCTCCTCCTTCGTTTTGACCACACATACACACACCACCATGTGTGCCTGCTTGTCCATCCTGCATGCAGCCTCCTACCTTATCTTCCTTGCACCAGTTGCTCGCACGTTGGATAAGAGCCCTGAATAGGTCAGTAGCAGCCCCCGGGCCATATATTTGACACCCCTGCCCTACAGAGTCGCCATAAGTCAGGTGCGACTTGATTGCAAAAAAAAAAGTACACCTGGCCTCTGAATTCAGGTTTTGGAGTTGGAATCCCTGATGTAAATGTATACAGGTGCTCCAAGATATGCCTCATGTGGTAGAACAGCTAATTGTGACTGGCTCCAGTTAGTGGGTCTGGAGCTCTGGCAAACAGCAAAGAATTATGTTATGGCGTAGTTTTAAGCTAGCTCTTGGAGCTACTGCGAACTGTAAACTGTTAAAGAACTGTCCTTGTATACACTGGAAACATTTCACTGCTGCCAATAGCTTTTTGATATAACATGCATGTATTATGTCCTAACTTTTTCCATCATTTGTTCCATCTCTTATATTTTAGGGCACTCTAAGACTGACCTCCCTGAGGTTTCAATGATTACATTTGTTCCCTTTTCTAGCATAATAAACTAGGGCTGTGGTCACACGGAACATTAGCCATGCAAGAGAGACGGAAGACAGGCGGAGTTTTTGGGCGCAATCTCACCGGCACATCTGGAAAGCGTAGCGCTTCCGTGGCACAACCGAGGCTTCCCGCTGAAAACACGCAGCAAAAAACTAGTATCTTGGAGGTACCAGTTTTCGGAAACTGCGAGGCAAGGGTGGGCGTCTGATCACGTTTCCAGTGGCATTCGGTGCCCGCCCATGTCCCCTTGCGAAAAAGGTTCCTTCCCAAGTCTCCGTGGATGCACACACGCACCCAACGGAGCATGCACATTTGTTGTGTACACAAAAAAGAAAAGCAGTTTGCCGCACCGCACGCTTCTTCGTTGCGCGCAGGCATGTCCTGTGATCGGCACCTCTCCCTACCCACGGAACCTCCACGGTACCTCCACAGAACCTCCACAAGAGGTCTGATCGCTTAACCGCGCGTTAGTTTGCCCCGGGGCAAACAGCCACGCTTCCCCCCCGCAGTTTCCTGCCCATGTGACCGGAGCCTAGGAAAGATTTAAAAAATATATTCTTCTTCTTCTGGTTGTGGCTCAAGGTGCTTTGCTCACACTATAGCTGCTTGGTCACTGTGGAAGAAAAAAACAACTTCATGAATATTGAAGAGCTCTGATGCAGTTAATACAATGAAGTGCATACCCAGAGTGCGATGAATCTCTTAATCATAGCTAAGGTCTGGCTTGACTTCATGGCATTTATTCTAAAATAAATAGAATTGTAGAGCACCATTTTAGTTTAAAATTGTTAAGGTTTTAATGTAATCTATGTTTTATTTCCGGCGCTGCCGCTTGTTTGCCGCCCTGGGCCGTAAGGGTAGGGCGGGATACAAATCTCAAAATAAATAAATAAATAAAAGGACAAACTCCACCTTTCGAAGCAAACAAAGCATTTTTTTTGCTTCTTTGTTACCTGAACATCAAAACCTACTCCTTCCTTTCCATCCTGCCTAGTTGATGGTTGCCCAGTCACCCTTAATACCTAAACACACTAGATGGGCCAAACAGTCCTAAGGAAGTGTATAGAAATATTGCTCCCTATAAACCCCTGCCTTTCCCTGAAATGTCTTTCTGATACCTTGGTTCCTGTTGCCAGCCAGATGGCTGACCATTTGGTCAGAGAAGCTCAATTGCCATGCCACATAACCACACATTCTTCACACCTCTAGGTGGAAGAGCTAGACCTGATGGCACCTGGCTGTGCCTACATGTCAGGAGTCACGTACAGCATAGAGGAGTGGTTAGAATTTGGGGGGCCACATGACTGCAGGTGTGGCCTTCAGGAGTACTGACCATTCCGAAGTTGTACCCATGGCAACCCAACATTGGACATTCCCATGTCTACTCCAATTGGCCCCTGGCCAGGGCTAATTGGAGGACTGGAATTGCCCTATATCTGGTCAAACCCTATGGAAAGAACTCGCTCTTCTGTTCCTGCTATCTCTGCTGCTCTGTGTCTGTCCATCTGAGATGCTATGCTGCCATGTGGCCTCTAGCAGAGACAAAGGACTGCTTTGGAGCTGAGCACATGGCTGTATGCTTGCACAAAGATGGGACCTAATGGACTATTCCAATGGACAATATTGAAATATTGGATGCTACCCTGATGTTGGTAAATATGCTTCTTACTGTTTAGTTAAGGCAAAACTTGCCTAGGCTGTTATTTTGAAATCCTTCTAGTCTGTGCTAAAGTTCTCTACCGAATAAACCTTATTCTTGTTTATAAATAGTGTCTGTTTTGATGTGTAACTGAATTCCAAGCTAAATCTTGCAGCCTAAACCGCTGACCAATTGCGCTACCTTGGTAAGATTAACTGCACCTCTGAGTAGAGTTGCTAATGTGTAAAACCCACATGCCAGGTGAGATTGTGGATCTCTAATCTCAGGCTGGCGAGGGATTAAATTTAGAGATTCTGGTGGCTATAGTGTTCTGAAATCCAAAGGGCCTACCTTTCTGGGTTATTGTGTAATGTATTGAGCCAGTGTAGAGTTTTCCCCTCCATCCCTAGACTGGCCTGGCGGGGCAGAATCTATACAGGAAGTATTATTATGTTGTATTCTGATCTGGGCTACAGATTGAGGATTAAAAAAACATCCACACAGTGGAGTCAGGGACAGACAGAGGGGATATGTCTGCAAACAATTGACCAAAGCCACAGATTTGCAGAAAAATCTGAAATCTTAAAAAAAAATACACTGGGGGATTAAAACTCCCCAAAATCACACATGTTGTTTTAAGAAATGGAATAAAAGAAAGTTCCTGTTAGAGAAAACTTCTCTGACTGGCTTCTCAAAAGCTTTCCCTCTTGCAGTCTCTCTCTAACTTAATATTGATTGGTCCAAGTCCGAAGAGTGGGTTGTCTCCCATTCCTCAGAAGATTATGTTGCATTTTCTTCTGCTATAGTGGTAACTTCTCATTTACTGTTTCTTTGTTCTCAGATACTTAGGCTTTGGATTTCAACTATGGATGGTGATTCTTAGAACTTGATAACCAGCAGAAGTGTTTTGTTTTTTTTAACATTCAGCTTATATCCCGCTCGAACCCCTCCCATAGGGTCTCTGAGTGGCTTACATAGTTTATTATCCCTAACTATGGGCACATACATCATTGGGGCGGGATTGCCTACCAGCACCCAGTGGGGTTCAGTTGGTATTTCCTCAGCTTGTCTTGGCTCGGCTCCTGGCTTCAGCTCGGCCTCTCCATCCACTCTTTCTTCAGACTTCTTGGTGGTCTTCTGGAGTCGACGGGCCATTCGTCGCGCCGACCGCAGCATGGCTCCGGCTCCGTCCCTCAGGCTCCGCCGCGCCTGCACCACTGGGTCTTTGTGCTTCCTGGCTCCGCCTCTGCCGGCGGTCCACCGCTCGATGTTACGTCTTTCTTTACTTCCACTCGCCACCTTGCCTGCCGCTGCCATTACACACCGCTTCGCCGCCGCCACTCGCCGAATCGCCGCTGCTAGAGTCCCACTTTACCTTCCAATGGAGGAGGGTGCACCCTGCCTTCTAAGGCAGGTACCCATTCATTTACTCACAAGTTGTTACGGCTTTCGAACCGCTGGGTGGGCGGGAGCTGGGACTGGGACTGGGTGCTCACTCCGGCCGCGGTGGGTCTCCAACAGCCTACAGGCTGTTCGCTAGATGTTAAAGCAGGTGCTTTTGCTCCCTGCGCCACTGCTCCCTTAGAAGTGTATGGCCAACTCTTACACGATACAGGATTGTTATACAGAATTCTTTATCTTGTCTTTTATGTTTGATTTCCAAGAGACCCAGTTTTCTTTTTCTTAAACAATTGCATTAGACGGGCTTTTGGTTTGAGTCAGACAGCCAATCTTACATTTTAATGTTGATAAAAACATAATAATGTATGAGCTCAGCATAAAAAACTAATTACACAATCTGTTGGGGGCGGGGCGTCGGTCTCTAAGATGGCGGGCGCTTTTTAGAGAACCTCCGACAGCCTCACCAGCCTTCTGCGTCAAAACACACCAAAGCGAACTCGACTCTTCGATTAAACGGTATGGGCAAAACGCCTAAAGTCAAACACCACACTGCTATAGTGAACACCTCGTTCTTGAAGACGTATTTTCAAAACGAACGGCCAAACAAGAGCCCGGTGAGTGCTAAGCGGGAGAGAGCTAAAATGGCGGCGGGAAGCAGCGGGCCAGAAAAAACGACTGAGGGTCTTACTAAAGCTGATATTGCTGAGCTTTTTCAAAGCTTTAAGACCGAAATGCTGAGTAGCATTAATGCTATCATACAGCCAATTTCCGACAGAATGGACGAAATGCAAACAACCATCCAAAATGTAGCTCAGACAGCGGAGACAGCTATAGAAACATCTATAGCAAACCAGGAGGACGTTCGTTGTCTACAAGACTCCGAAACGTGGGCTAAAGAACGTATTCTATTATTAGAGCACAGGTCCAGGGAGAAGTTTTAAAAATTACGCGGTTTCTCTGAGCATGCCGAAGATAAAAAAGAACTTACTACCTTCATCAGTGCTTGGCTAAGCTCAGTCATGGATTTCGACGACGACCTGGAGCCTGTGCTCACGCGTGCCTATCGAGTGGGAAACATCAAAGCCGACAAGAGAAAGGGGCCGCGGGACATTCTTATAGAGTTTTTGGATCTTAAGATAAAAAGCCAGGTCCTTCAGGCAACAAGGAAGGCTGGCAGCTTCAAATATAAAGAAGATGAGATTTTTATTTTTCCAGACATCCCACCAGAGGCTCTGGAAATACGACGTCATTTAAAACCTATCACGAAGCGATTGACGGAGGCCAACATTAAGTATCGCTGGGCAGCAACAGGCTACCTACAAGTCAGGCATCGAGATACCTTGCATCAGGCTGCGGATATGGAAGCTGGCAAAGCCCTGTTAACAGCATTGGGTCTCAAACAGGCAGAAGAAATGGAGACGGAAAGAGAAACGGACTCTGCTGAGCGAAAAAGAAAACGGCCAGAGCATGCTACACCAAATCGTTGGAAGAAGACACCTTCAAGACGGAGAATGAACTTATAATAAGTTCTGATATCAGGTTTATACTTCAACCTTGTTCAAGCTGTTTAGAAATGTGGCATATAAGTGCGGGAGAGCAGAACAATG
Source organism: Gekko japonicus (assembly GCF_001447785.1). Taxonomy (NCBI): domain Eukaryota; kingdom Metazoa; phylum Chordata; class Lepidosauria; order Squamata; family Gekkonidae; genus Gekko; species Gekko japonicus. The sequence continues at coordinate 73,258 of NW_015170390.1, read as the reverse complement.
CTTTGTCTTCTGCCTTTTTAGTGAGAGTCGATCACAATCTCCGGAAGGCTGGTGAGGGGAGGGGGGGAGTTGGAGTGTTGGAAAGTTTTCTACAGCCCTGATCAGTGCTTGGAATGTTTGGAATGTTTGAAATACTCTTAGTATTAACTTTAGTCCCAAGGACAGTCCTTAAAGGTGAGTCTTATAGACTCCGTGGGGAAATTATTTCCTCACTACGGGACTGGGGGGAAAGGGAGGGGGGAGGGTTGTTATAGTTTATAGGTTTCCGTTTGTGTGTTTCCCTGTTAAGCTCCATTCACAGAGAGCTTTTTTTCTATTGTTCACATATTGGCACAAGGATATTAAAGACGTTAAGATGGTTATAAGAACTGTTCAAAGAGATTATTGGTTGAAATGTCCAATTTGTATTTTCAGGATGATTCTTATAAAAAGTGTTTTCAATGAAAATTGGCTGGGGTGTCAAGCATATGTATGTGAGCTGAGTTCTGACCCCAGCAAGGATCTTGCTTTTTTAAGCATTTTAAGCAATGACTAACATAGAAAATCTACACATAGCCACTCTTAACTGTCGTGGTTTAAACAATTTTATTAAGGCAAAGCGTATTGCAAAACAACTGCAACAAGAAAAGATCCATATTGCATTCTTGCAGGAGATATATGTAAAAAAGGTAAAAAACATATTGCCATCGGCTTGGTATACAACTCAGATTGTAGCATGTGGCACAAATAAATCAAGGGGAGTAGCAATAGTTATGGCTAAAGAGATTCCCTTTGTGTTGGAAGATTCTAAAATTGATGAGGAGGGAAGGTTTTTATTCCTTAAAGGTAGTATCAATGGAGACAAAATTAACCTGGCTACAATATATGCTCCAAATTCTAAACAAATTAAATTCTTAGCTGCAACTCTTGCTAAACTTAAATGTTTTTCGGACTATCCTACAATACTAGGTGGTGACTTCAACTATCTTTTAGATCCTAAGCTTGACAGGTCTACAAAACCTTTTATTCCTAATGAGACAACAAAGAAGCATTCTATCTCCTCTCTTCAGATGTTAACAGCTAAATATGGTTTTGAAGATGTGTGGAGACTCCAACATGGTAAGGAACGTGATTACACATATTATTCCAGTAGGTTTAGATCCCATTCAAGATTGGATTACATTTTCCTTTCGACGTCGTTGCTTAGTCATGCACTCACGTCCAAAATTGGACTGCAATTATGGTCAGATCATGCCCCTGTATATTGTAAGATAAATCTAAGTAAAACACGACAACAACAGAATAAATTTACCTGGAAATTTAATAAAGTGCTAATATTTGAATCCAAACTGAAAGAATTAATCCAAAATCATTTGCTAGAATTTTTTCGGAATAATACAACTACGGACACCACTATTTCCACGATTTGGGAGACTTCTAAGGCTTTCATCAGGGGTCAGTGTATATCGTTATTGGCCTCCTATAAAAAAGAAAAGAAAGCTATGAAATTAGATTTAATGAATACTATAAAAATATTAGAGCGTAAGCACAAGCAAACATGCGGTATTAAGATATACAAAAGGCTGCAAAATGCGCGCAAGCAACTAGAATTGTTAGAAACTACAGAGATAAAGAAAACCAGTTTTAGTTAATTTAAAAATAACACTTCCAAATCCTCTAAGCGAATAAAGTTTTTATCTTGGAAACTTAAGAAACGCCAAGCAGAGAGGCACATTTTTGGCTTAAGGAATGAGCACAATCAGCTTCAACATACTACGGAAGGAATTTTTGCTGTGTTAGAAACGTTTTATAGTCAGCTATACGCTACAACTAAACCGGATCAGGAACTTATTAGCTCCTTTCTTACATCTATCCGGAGTTTACCTAAACTGTCTAGTGACCATAGAGAAGCTATGGAAGCACCATTCTCAATGCAAGAACTGGAAGTAGCTATCAAATCATTAAAAAATAATAAGGCTCCAGGGCCCGATGGGTTCACTAATGAATATTATAAAGCTTTCTTTCCATCTATTAACAATGCATTCCTTGAGACGTGTAACCAAATAATTGCCACGGGAAATATGCCAGAGTCCTGGAAATTATCAAATGTGGTTTTAATACCAAAGAAAAATAAAGACAATGCTGACCCAGCTTCATTTAGACCCATATCTCTGAGCAATACAGACTACAAGATTTTTACAGGTATGGTGGCAAAGAGATTAAAAGGAATTATAGAAAATTATGTCTGTATTGATCAAACTGGATTTGTTCCAGCCAGAGATATTGTTGATAATATTAGAAAGACTCTCAACATTATTCACTATGGCAAACTTGATTTTACTTCACAAACAATGTTACTTTCCCTTGATGTGCAAAAAGCTTTTGATTCTTTGGAAATTTCATACTTATCTTCATTAACACAGCACTTAAATTTTGGTCCCCACTTTTGTAACACTATAAAGGCAATTTATGATAAACCTAAAGCTTATATTCTAGCCAATGGAGCCACGTCCAATCCGGTTTTTCTTCAGAGGGGCACGAAACAAGGCTGCCCCCTTTCCCCTCTTTTATTTATTTTGGCCATTGAACCACTGGCCTGTTCACTTAGATCTAATTCGGACTTTAAAGGTATCCAAATTAACAATAAGGTGTTTAAATTAAGCATGTTTGCGGACGACATGATATTATATGTATCTTCACCAATATCCTCATTGGCAGCGATTCAATCCTCGTTGGATACCTTTGGGAAACTAGCAGGACTTAAAATTAATATGTCTAAATCCTTAATTTATCCAATACACATCTCCTCTGAAGTTAAGCAGGAAATTCGAAGGTCATATACCTATCAATGGGTCTCTCACCATTTTGAATACTTAGGGGTTAAAATACCGGTAGCCATTCAGGACCTTTTAAAACTAAATTATATAGCCACTCATAATGAAATAAAGTCTCAACTGCAAAAATGGTCTACCAATTCTTTTACATGGATAGACCGCATTTCGATTTTAAGGACATTTGTTCTCCCTAAATTTATGTATTTATTTCGCTCATTGCCACTACCTATTTCAAATAGTATGTTAACTCAATGGCAAAACGATATTAATAAATTTTTATGGAATTATAAACGCCCGAGAGTTAGTTTTAATGTTATGAAAAAACCTCAAAATAAAGGGGGCATGGCGGTCCCTGACCTCAAACTTTATTATTATGCTACTAATTTGGCAATGTTAGTGCGTCACTATGATGAGGACTTAAACCTCGACTGGAAATGGATAGAGGAACATACCCTGGTGGGTCACACGGTTAAAGGATTACTTTGGAAACCAAGGAATTCCAATTTTAAGTTAGAGAACATCTCCCCATACCTACAAACTACTCTCAAAATATGGCATTATAATAAAAAAACACTTACCTCGCCCTTTTCGAAACTAAGCACGTTCAGTGGACAACCATGGTTCACCCCGGCCAAGGATCCTTCGCAGTTCAGCACCTGGAAAAAAGCAAATGTTACAAGAATAATTGATATATTACATAAAGACAAAATGCTAGGGAAATTGGAGATAGAAAGGAAATACAACATCACAATTAAATGGTATGAGTACCTTCAGTTGCGCCACCTTTTGGAATCACCATCTTTCAAGTCCTCAGTGCTCACTCCTCTCACAGACTTTGAAAAATTACTATATCTACAACATAAAAA
>NW_015170390.1:0-69171 GCF_001447785.1 Gekko japonicus | reverse complement strand
TGGGAGACTATTAGAAACGCCAGGTATCAGTTACTATTGTTCTCTTAATATTAGACTACTAACCACGGGTTCTCAGAGATGTTTGCTTTATATTTTATCCTTTTGTGCCATGTTAAACATAAAAGTAACAGTGACATTGGAAAGCTATTATATTGCTTAATCTGTTGGATGTTGGAAATGCTTGGTTATTGAATGTTTTGATGTAATGTTCTCTGTATTTTTTCATTTTTTTTATTTTAGTATTCTCGTCTTATTTCATTTTATCTTATTTTCTTGTTAAAAAAGTTCAATAAAATTTGTTAAAAAAAAAATTACACAATCTGTTAAGGAAGTATTTACCAAGTGAAAATATCATTTGATAAACTTGCCTTCATTTGCACATACTATATTTATATCAAAGTAATAAATAGAATGTTGTGACTAGTGTATTCTGGTTATTTACAGACATTATCTTGGTAGAATCTTTATAACAAATCATCCCCATATTCCACAGGATAATAATACAGAGAATGAAAGAATGGCTTGGCTAAACCCACCTCGTATGCCAATGGCAGGGGCAAGATTTGAACCTGATCTGTAACTAGGCATAAAATTCAGAGGCGATCAATAATTTATAGATATCATACGGTCATGTGATTTGGCCCAAAGATGATGGTTAATGCATAGAGGCTATGCTTATCATTTCATAGGAGGAACTGTATCGAGTCTGCTGCCCATGGTACAGCAACAGCCCCCCCCCGCAACACTTGGACTGAATTTACTAGATCAGTAAAGAGGATTTCATATATTTTTGTTGCCCCAAGTATCAATTGATTTACTTATTATTAGAATAAATGGCATAGATTAGTGTCAGGCATTTAGAACAATGAAGAACTTACAGAAGGCTGCACGGCTCATTAGTTTCTTGTTGCATGTTAAAGAGGGTCAGACCTTATTATAAAGCAAAGAAGATAAAGCCAGGAACCTTCTCAGTTTATGCACACATGCAGTGTTAATAAATGTGAGTGTGTTCTTTATGAAAAAAAATGGATTTTTAGTATTTATTTTAAACGGTTTCATAGTCTTGAAATAGCACAGGAATGTAGTAAAACATGTGCCCGTGCTAGTGTTTAAGATGGAGACAAGAAGACTGGCTTTAAATCTTATTTTAGCTGTTGAAGTAAGAGGACCGATGCCATTAATTCTGCCTCCCCACTGCTCTATCTTCTCTGACACACATTTAAATTAATATCCCCCCCTATCACTGGAGACCTCTTTCTTCCCTCCCTTTGTCTTAATGGCCCTTGGCACAAACACACCGCAGCACATTGGTCACAGCAAAGATCAGAAGGCTTGTGGCTTGGTACCAGTGGAGTGTTTCCATGGACGGGACAATTTTTGACCACATAGTGTGACTTTGTCGCTGCTGCTGCAGCCCCCCCCCCCAAATTCTGTACCTGGGAGTTCCCTGCCCCTCAAGAGCAGCATTGAGGGCTGCAGCAAGAGGGAGAAGTGAGAAAGCTATGCTCCACAGCCAGGCATAGTTCTGCCCATGCAACACTCTGGAGGGTCCATGTTAATGTGTGCCTCACTGTACATAATAGTTATGATTGTACTCCTCAGGCCACTAAGCCATAACTGATTAAGCTTCTGGTTTGTTCAGTGGCTACTGTGCTGACCCTGTTCACATACAATGGTTATGGAAAAGTGCATTGCCTATAGAGAGTTCCCCTTGCATCAGCGTGTGGCAAGGAAATTATATACATTGAATTGCCATGGCCTGACACACATCAGTTTTGAGCACACCACCATAGGTATTTGAGGGGCTTTTAAAACGCTGATTAGAGCGGAGTTGAGCATATGACACAAGATTGGTTTGCTGTGGCACTCTGGAGACTTTCTCGTGGCCATCACATTTTGAGGTGGTGATAAGGTCAAGCTCAATGTGCTATAAATGACAGGGTCCATTTGCCAAATCAAACAGGTATTGCAATAATGGGACAAGGTGATCAATGCGGAGTTCAGTGTGTAGGATAGCAACTGGGAGACTGATTGAACTCCCAGTTTCTAGATCAATTTACATTGACCTTGCCTCTGTTTTACCTATTTTGCCACCTTTTGCAGCCTGGGAAATGTGGGATTTGTCACAAGCTGGTGGAAGCACGTGCCTCAGTTCAACTCACACTGGAAACAAGCTAGCTTGGTTGGGTGAATAGGTCCAGTGTCAGGAATTACTTGTATTTTAACTGTAAAAAAAGTCAAAATGACCAGCAACATCCCTGGAAACAGAAAAATACATTCAGAGTATAAATTTAAAAGAACATCCAGTATCAGTGAAGTGTTTTTCCCTCTTGAGGATGCTACGGATTTGTATACTGTACTTTTAATTTCATTTTTTTTTAAATCTGTCATTAGTATTTTAGCTGAGATGCAGACATTGATCAATAAAACAATACACTCTAAACAGTCAAATGAATAGGCAAGGGCTGCATTCTAATGATATAACTAAAGCAAGAACTTTGTATGAAGACAGCTGAATAGAATCAGAAGACAAAAGGAATGAAATGTTCCTGAATGAAATGAATGCACACTGGGAAATACTTAATATTGCCTAGTGTGGGGAGTTGTGTTTCAACTGATTTCAGTGTTTAATATAATTTATCTGATGCGAAGACCAAGGGTATGGGCAGTTATATAGGAACCTAGCTCCAAAAGACGTGTATTGTCTAGCTCACATCCCTACTGGCAGCTGAGGTACAACAAGCAGCAAGTCCTGCTCTGTTGATGAGGCAGAGGTCAGACTCCTTTGAACTAAAGGCCAAACTACATTATACATTTATAGTTTGAATGAGTTGGGTCCAGGTCTGCCCAGCCTGACTTGCTTTTCCCACAGTCACACAGCAGCTGCAGGGAGTGTCACCTGCAGGAGCCTGTTTCAGCTCAGGACAGAGGTGGTCCCCACTGGAGCCATTTCAGCTCAGGAAAAGGATGGGTGTGAAGGAGGCAGGAGCCCATCCTTTCCCCATGTTCCTATCCTGAGCCAAACAGGGGTCCTGCAGCGTTTAAAAGTGATGTTCCTCAGAGCAGCGGTGTGATCAGGCCTGGGGAACATGAACACAGCTATTTCTAAACATGCTCTTTGATCCACTAAGGAATGGGAAAGCTGTATAAAGACCGACACCACAAGATAACTGCTTCAACGTCTCACCTAAAGACCTTCTTTCAGAAGGAAAGCTGTAAGCTCCGGTAGCTGTAAGCTCCGGCAGCTGTAAGCTCCGGTAGCGGGATCGACAAAATGGCGGTGGGAGGCGCAAAGCATGACACAGGGCCATCATCGTTCACAAAAAATGACTTTGCCGAAGCCCTTAAAGAATTAAAGACAGAAATCCTCGAAATATCAATGCCACAATTAAACCTATATCAGAGAAATTAGAGGTCATGCAAATGTCAATACAACAAATTGCTCAGACGGCAGAAATGACCATAGAGGCATCTATAAGTAATCAGGAAGACATAAGAAGTTTGCAGGAATCGGAGACCTGGGCCAAAGAACGCATCCTTTTATTAGAACATCGCTCCAGAGAAAAGTTCCTAAAATTTCGCGGATTCCCTGAAAATGCGGAAGGGCAGACCAATCTCTCCACCTTCCTAGCTTCATGGCTGGGTAAAATCATTACGTTCGAAGATGGAGCAGAGCCTGTAATCACCCGAGCCTACAGACTGGGTGGCAGCAATGCTGATAAAAGAAAAGGTCCGCGAGACATAATAGCTGAATTTTTAGATCTGAGAAACAAAAATCGAGTTCTTCAAGAAACTAGGAAAGTGTGCAGCTTTAAATATAACAGTGAAGAGATCAATATCTATCCCGATGTTGCACCAGAAGCCCTCCAAATCCCGAGAACACTGAAGCCCATTACAGCCAAGCTTATTGCAGAAGACGTCAAATATCGATGGGCAAACACAGGCTATCTTCAAGTACGCCACAAAGGAATATTATATCAAGCGGCTGACCTAGAAGCTGGTGAAGCACTCTTAACGGCGCTGGGTCTCCAACCGGTGGATGACATGGACACTGATACGTCCGTTGGTAAGCGCAAGAGACCGGATCGTTCCACACCATCCCGATGGAGCAACACATCTTCAAGAAGACGAATGATCTTAATATCTTAGCCACGTAGTCTAGGGTCTTTTTTATCATTGCTAAGCTTCAGAATTCCGATGCTTTCTTACAAACTTAACTCTGTTTCTCTCTCTCCAAGAGTCACAGTTTAAAACAGAGGGATGTTTGGGAAGGGGGGGATAGTGGTACTCTCTCTTTAGCCCTTTCTAAATGTTTGTAATACTTGTTGTACTTGTCATATCTCTTGGTTTCTTGTTTTCAGTCTTGATAGTTGAGCCCTTAAGGCTCAGTGAGAATGGGTTCTTCTCACACCGAGACTGCAGGGGGGGAGGGAGGGGGGAATTTTCTGGATTTTCTAAAGTTTCTAGAGTTTTTTTATATTCTTGTTCTCGATATGGAGAGTCTTACCAACGTTATGTTAACTGTTACAGACTTTATAAAGCAGACCAAAATTTCTGTCTTATCGAAAGTTCTTTTTTAAAGTTCGACATGAGTACCTTAGGAAACAAGTTTATAGTTACAGGTGCCCTTTTTTGGCTTCTATTCACATTGTTTCTATGTATTGTATTGTACTTTATTCTACTAAACATAGTTTTTTATAAATCAATATGGAAGACTTGAATCTGATTACTCTAAATTGCCGAGGATTAAATGGTTATATTAAGGCCAAACGCATAACCAAACAACTTCAAAAACAGAAAACTCACATTGCGTTTCTTCAAGAAACTTATATTAAAAAATGCACAAAAGCTCTCCACTCTACCTTGTTTATGACTCAATTTTTGGCTTTTGGCTCTAATAAATCAAGAGGAGTGGCTATTGTAATTTCTAAGGAAGTTAAATATATTCATACTGATTCTCAAATTGATAAAGAAGGCCGATATTTGTTTGTTAAGGGTCAAATTAATGGAGAAAACATTACTCTTGGTACTCTCTATGCACCTAATAGCAATCAGATTAAATTTTTATCATCAGTTCTACTTAAACTCAAAAATTTTGCTAATGGTCCTATAATTCTCGGAGGAGATTTTAACTATTTAATGAACCCCACTCTTGACAAATCGTCTTCACCTTTATCACGAAGAGCAGCTAAAAACACCAAAACATCTTCTCCTTTGCAGGATCTAATGTTCAAATATGATTTGCATGACAGCTGGAGGCATTTACATGCTAAGGGGAGAGACTATACCTATTATTCACATAGATACAAAACACACACCAGACTAGATTATTTATTTCTTTCCACATCTTTATTAACACAAGCAGTTTCCTCATCCATAGGAATTCAAACGTGGTCAGATCACGCTCCCGTTCAATGTACCCTGCGGACAAATCAACAACAAAAATTTAAACACAATTGGAAATTTAATAAAATAATGTTACATGAACCCGCTATAAAAAATCTGCTACAGCAACATTTACAAGAATTTTATAAAATAAACACAACACCTGATGTTTCGGCTATCACAATTTGGGAAGCTTCAAAAGCCTTCATTCGGGGTCATTGTATCTCTCTGCTTGCTACCAGCAGAAAAGAGAAAAAAGCTTTTAAACTAGACTTATTGCAAACCATACAAAACCTTGAGCAGAGACATAAAAACACTGGTAGCATTAAAATCTACAGAAGATTACAAAATGCACGCAAACAGCTCGAAATGCTCGAAACTTCTGAAATACGTAAATCAGACCCCAATTATTTTCAAAACAACACATCCAAATCATCAAAAAGCCTGAGATTTCTCTCATGGAAAGTCAAAAAGAAGCAAACTGAAAGACATATTTTTGGGCTACGTAACCCACATAATGTTTTACAAAATTCAACTAAAGACATTCTTGCTATATTAGAATCCTTCTATTGTAATCTTTATTCAACCACTAACCCTGATCCTAACCAGATCAACACCTTTTTACACTCTCTCAAAACACTTAAAAAATTAACTAACGAACACAAAAAGGCTTTGGAAGAACCCTTCACCATTCAGGAACTAGAGCAAACAGTAAAATCAATGAAATCTAACAAAACACCTGGCCCGGATGGTTTTATCACAGAATTTTATACATCATTTCTTCCCGAGATATCTACACCATTATTAAACGTATGTAACTCAATACAAAGCTCAGGACATATGCCTGATTCCTGGAAAAAGGCGAATGTAATACTGATTCCCAAAAAAGACAAAGACCTCACCGATCCTGCCTCTTATCGACCTATCTCATTAGTTAATGCAGACTACAAAATTTATACTGGAATGCTTGCTACAAGACTCAAAAATATTATAGCCAACTATATCAGTTCTGACCAAACAGGTTTTGTCCCTAACAGGGACATTGCAGACAACATTAGGAAAACTCTTAATATTATACACACTTCAAAACTTAATAAATCTGAACACTCTCTCTTATTTTCAATAGACATACAAAAGGCCTTTGATTCTCTTGAGATATCTTACTTAACTAAACTACTACAATTTTTAAATTTTGGTCCAAGCTTTAGAAAATTAATACAGCTATCTATGATACACCCACAATGTGCATCCTTGCAAACGGTAGCACCTCAAACTCCATCACCATTCAACGAGGCACAAGACAAGGCTGCCCCTTGTCCCCTTTATTATTTATTATAGCCATGGAGCATTTAGCCTGTTTACTTAGAGAAAATAAAGACTTTATAGGTGTAAAAATTCTAGATAGAGAATTTAAATTAAGTATGTTCGCCGATGATATCATTTTATATGTCTCAAACCCGAAACAATCGCTTCAGACAATTATCTCTCTTTTGGATCTATTTGGAAAATGTGCAGGCTTGACAACCAATGTTTCTAAATCTTCAATCTATCCAATTAATATTCCCTATGAGACTGAATTGGAAATCAAAGCTAAGTATCATTTTCACTGAATAGACAAACATTTTACATACCTAGGCATTAAGAATCCGATATCTTTAAAGAACCTCATTAATCTAAACCATATAGATATGCATAAGACTATGGTATCCACATTATCAGAATGGAATACTAACTCTTTTTCGTGGATTGATAGAATATCAATTCTACGAACCTTTGCATTACCCAAATATATGTATTTGTTTCGCACCCTACCTGTTTTTATTTCTAGAAATCTGTTTAGAAAATGGCAAAAGGATATTAATATTTTTATGGAAAAATAAAGCACCAAGAATCAAATTTAAAACCATGTCCCGAGCGCAAAGCAAAGGAGGACTAGCCTCTCCCGATTTATTTCTATATTATAAAGCTACCATGTTAGCATCACTAGCCCGACAATATGACCTTGATTCTGAACTTGATTGGAAATGGATTGAGGAAAATACGACTAATGAACATTAATGCATTTTATAGTTGCTGTTTGCATGTTTGGCTTAAGACCTCGGGTCAATGAAGCTAATAAATGAAATGGAAATGGAATGGACTAACAAACATAAGTTTCAAGAATTACTTTGGAGAGCACAACATTTCAACTTCAAATCAGAAATTTCTTCCCCTTTCTTAAAAACTACCCTTAAAATTGGTACCAAAACAGAAAAATACTTACCTCTCCATCTTCGAAACTAAGCACCTTCTGTGGTCAACCCTGGTTCTTAACGCCGAAGGAACCATCTCAATTTCACCTTTGGAAACAAGCAAACATTACAAGATTAATAGATATTACCCACAAAAATAAACTTTTGGACAAACTAGATATAGAAAGAAAATACAATATTCAAATACAATGGTTTCAGTACCTACAACTTAAACATTTAGTTGACAACTCTGGCTTCAAATCATCCCTTGCTCGGCCACTTACAGATTTTGAGAACATTCTACACACAAGACAAAACAAAAAAGGTTTAATAGCCAAAATTTATAAAATCCTACAAGACCCGCTTCAGAACAATACATTAAGCTACCAATCAGCCTGGTCGTCTGATTTGAATAGACAGATTACAGAACAACAATGGGACCTAATTTGGAAAACCCAGACTAAAATATCTAAATCGATTTACATTTACAAAGCAAATATGAAGGTCCTCACTCGCTGGTACCTCACGCCTGCCAAATTAACTCATATGGTTCCACGTCTTAAGCCTCTATGTTGTAAACAGTGTGGGGAAAAAGCAACCTACATTCATTGCTGGTGGAATTGTAAATTGATTAATAAGTTTTGGTTACTTGTTATACAAAATATTAAATTATTAACTGGTTACGACATTCCGCCAGACCCTGCCTTATTATTGCTAAATTTATGGCCTAAGGACGCTTCTTTAACACCTAACAAAAAATTAGTCGATATTCTCCGCACAGCGGCAAAAATAGTTATTGCTAAAAAATGGAAAGACGCTAATCCTCCAAGTATCCAACTTTGGCTGTACAAGGTTTGGGATCTTTTTTTGCTCGAAAACTTTAATATTTTTTATTCGACAAACCAAATAGAAAGTGAAATTATGAGTCCACTCCATACCTGGTTCCCTATTTTAGACAAAATCAATATAGACAAATTCAATTGGGAAACAATTCGCAATGTTAAATACAAGTTGCTACTCTATAATTGATATCACAGTCAAAACTACTAGTCTTGTACTTATTGTTATTCAGAAATTTCTAAATGGACACTGTATAGAAACAGGCAAAAGTTATAATGTTTATGTAGTAATTTTTGCTTAATGCACCTAGAAAAATTACAAAAGATGTATTTTCCTCTTCTTTTCTACGTTTTACTCATGTTATGTATTTATACTTACCAAATCTACTATGTATCGAGACCTCCATATTGGAACTGTAACACTTAAGTTTAAAATCTTTAATAAAATTTATATATATATATATATTTAAAAAGTAAGCAACCATCCTATAACCATCAGCAGGAGGCTCTCTGAAACAACCAGGGCTCTATCCGCATGTTCTTGAATAGTCTGCTATTACAATCATGCACAATGGCAAGCAAGGGCATCCCTTTTGCAAGTTATTCCTGGGAGTAAGTAAAGTAAAGTAAAGGTTCCCTTGCTCGAGAGCCAGTCGAATCTGACTCTAGGGTTGCGGTGCTCATCTCCGTTTCAAAGCCAAAGAGCCAGCACTGTCCGAAGACATTTCCATGGTCATGTGGCCGGCATGACTGAACACCAAGGCACACATAACGCTGTTACCTTCCCACTGAAGTTGTACCTATTTATCTACTTGCAATTTCTTGCTTTCGAACTGCTAGGTTGGCAGGAGCTGGAACTAGAGGCGGGAGCTCACTCTGTCATGTGGCACACTCGGGCCTCGAACTGCTGAACTACCAACCTTCTACAGCCTGCAGTTCAGCATCTTAACCACTTGAGCCACCGCAGCTCCTTATTGCTGGGAGGGCGGGGTATAAATCTGATGATGATAACATGAGCCTGAGATCTATGACTGCAGCCCATGCTTTACAGTCTTCTCTGAAGATCAAAGGATTGGGATCTGGCATGGTACCTCTGGAAAGGTATTCCGTGATTGGCAGGTAGCTGCAGAAAAATCTTAGTCTCCTTCAAGGCAGGCCGTGCTACCTGAAAAGAAGGAATAGTCCGAAGAGTCTGTTGGGCTGGCTTAACTGTGTGCCAGATCTATACCACAAGAGGTAATCCCACAGATCCCAGGCTATGAGGAGCTTTAAAGGTAATAAGCAGTACCTTGAACTGAACTTTTATACAAAGTGGAAGCCACTGCAATTGCTTCAGAATTGGTATTGTATGATTCAATCTACCTGCTTGAGTTAGGTATACAAATAGCTACATGTTTGCAGCTTGTATGAATCCGTTTCTTCCATTACAATGAATGGGGCTGCTAGTTTGGGCTTGTATGTCTGAGTGAGCTCCTGTATGCAGAATACACTACTAAATTATATCATATACCAATTCACTTAAAGTGGGCAATGTGTATGTTTCCCAACCATGGTACATGCTACCCAAAACCCAGATTTTCAAAGGTGTGTGTTTGTGTGTACCAAAGGTGCAGAAATATACATGTTGTGCTTTTCACACAAAAAGGCAATTGCATTTACCAAGAGGATTGCATGTATGCAAGACAGGAGTGCCAGCAACATAATGCCTGTACTCCTTTTGGTGCTCCACTTTAAAGAATTGGGTTCTAGTCTGTGAAATCTTATGCAGGAATAACATTTTGTGAGTCTTTGGGGGTCCACCAGGCTCCCAGTCTAAAGAACGTAACATTTTGTTTTTATTGTGGAAAAAACTTGGCCTTCCAGATGTATTTTGAAAAGCAGAGACTGCTGTTTCTCTGCTATTCACATCTAAAAATGGTGCCCCCTTCTTTGATAGTCCAAAGAACTACAAACAAAATGTGTTAAAGGGACTTTGCTGAGTCTCCATTCACCCTGGGCGATTCTGCATTGGCTTTTCGCTCCATTGTTTTATCACAGGTGCACCTCAAAACCACATTCAGACATCCCGGGGCAATGCCATACTGACTGTGAAGTCACCCCTGAATGGCCATAAATCTATGCAGAAGGTACCATAAAACCCGATGATCAAAGAAAGTGAAAGTGGCATGCAATGCAGAGGGGAGTTTCTGTTCCAATGTGGGTTTGGTAAAACAACAGAGGGCAAAGCCAATGCAGAATCGCCCCCTGTATTCCTTGAAACCCTAACAAAGTAACACATGAGAGTTTGAAGGTCCCCTAGGAATGGTATGGGAAGTGGCATGGGATCAGGACTGCAGTGGGAAAGGCAAAGGATTGGACATTATGTCCCACTCTTGCATGGGCTTTTGACAAGTGGAGAAAGTATGTAGCCCGAGTTTTGATTATTCAAAATTCTCTGGATCAGTGCTCTAAGCTGTGGAGTCTTCTGAGCAAAAATTCTACTTTGTGAGCTGCTGGCATTAAAGTTGTGAGCGAGCGATTTGGCTGCTGCATAAATTAGTTTGCTCTGGAGCCATCCTTCTTGAACAAAGACAAAAATGTGTGAGCTGGAGGTTAAAAAACAGTGAACTAGCTCACACTAACTCAAGCTTAGAGGGAACACTGGTCTGGATACCCCTTAAAAGGTTAAAAAGATATTTTATTTCTTATGAATGAGTTTTCAGCCTTGTTCTCTCAAACCAACATCATATTGTTTCATCTACTGTGTGATATCTTTGTAATGGTGTGTGTCGTGTGAATCCTAAACCACACAAAAAAACCCCTTTCTTGTTATACTTTCTAAATATGGAGGAAATATATCCTGTACTTCATTCTTTTATGATGAAGGGGGAGAAAAGTTTTATAACATTAGACTTACATAATTTCTTTGTTTCATTCATCACACACTAAAAACACGTTTTGCTAAAAATATCTAGTGAATCCTCTATTGCTGTATATTCCAGTGTGTTTTATTTTCACCACATATTATTTCCAGTTTCTAAAACTACAAGAGAGGCTTTAAAATATTTTTTTCTTTTTTTGTTTCATTTCAAGCACGTTTACCGTTCTCTGCTTAGCTTCATTATGTATCATACTCTGAATCTACCAATCAAGTATAATTGGACTTAGAGAACTGATTGGATTTCTAATTAAGCTACATTGGAAACAACAATGCGCAATCAGTAAATATTCTGACTATGTACACTTTAAAGAGCAACTCTTGGGCTTTCTGCTGATGACTAGACACCAGTGTCATTAAATTTGTTGGTGGCAAGCAAATTTGAAAGCTAAAATAGAGGCAATTAGGAAAGATCTTGAAATATTTAATCACGTTTGTCCAATTAGTGTGCAATTAGGCAATAGTGTGGTGTGGGACAAACATTCTGCCTCAGAGTTTGGTGGAGAAGGATCCCTTTGAAATTTTGCTGTTTAGTTTATTGATATATAAAAAGGAAGTTATGGCTGTAATTTCCAATTTTAAAAAATACTGTGCAGATGGTCTGACTATATATTTAACACTGTTAAACAAAACTAAATAACAGAAGTATGTTACCTGAAAATTACACAGCTGTGATCAGTGAATATGCTCCAGATCATGGTAGATTACAGCTGTGGCTAGTGTGTTCACTGGAGCTGGCAGGTATTTGATGTCGGAAGAACCATCCACTCACTTGCCATGACTTGCAATATTGATGACTCCCTGTCTGAACCATTTGGGGCTATCTTGCAAAACAGAGCTCCTTGTTCTACAGGCGGTTGGTATGATGGTGCTCTTGAGTCCCCACTGTTGACCTTGCATGGTTGATAGTTGATAACTTATTAAGGCTCTTTATTTTAATGAGTGTTTGCTTGCTTGATTTTAGCATAAGATTAGTCAGGTCATCAGGAAATAAGACCAAGGTCAAACTGGGATGCAATGTGTTCCGGAGAGATGGCAAATTAAGGTGGCTACACATGCGCTGTTGCTCATTCCTAAAGCTATCAGCCTAGTTTTATGCACTTCTTCATCTAAGTGAAGCTTTATGTCCTTTCATACACCCCCCCCAATATTAGTTCTAACAAGGTATTTTGTTTATTGATGTAAATGACAAAAAGATACTTGCAAAGCTTTGCTCAAAGCGGGTCCTCATAGAAAAACAACCATAAGGGACATAGAACAAAGTTTGAGTCCAGTAGCACCTTTAAGGCCAACAAAGTTTTATTCAAGGTATGAGCTTTAGTGTGCAAGCACACTTCTTCAGATACAGTGAAACAATTTCCTCAAACATTACATATAGGAAGGAGGGGTTAGTTGCCAGGAAGTGCCAATTAAAGACAGAGATAGAAACAATAATGGAAATTACCAATCCTACATATAGGTAACTATTTGTTTGGGTTCAATTCTGGGGCAAAAATTATTCTCAGAATTCTACAATTAAGGATTCGTCAATTTCCAGTTTTGACATATTTATTTCCTTCACTGTTACCAAACAAATGGTTATCTATATGTATGGACTGGCAATTTCCATTTTTGTTTCTGTCTCTGTCTTAACTCTAATTGGTCCTTCCTGACAACTAACCCCCCCTTCCTATGTGTAATGTTTGAGAAAACTCTGTTTCAATGCATCCAATGAAATGTGCATGCATATGAAAGCTTATACCCAGAATTAAACTTTGTTGGTATTAAAAGTGCCACTGGACACAGACTTTGTTCTGCTGCTTCAGACCAACATGGTTACCCACCTGAATCTATCTATAAGGGTATGGACTATATGTGTTCTACGCGGCCCCATTTAGGGAAGACAGAAAGGCAACCACTTTAGGTGGGGCCTGGAGTTCTCCCTCAATTACAACTGATCTCCAGACCACAGAGACCAGCTCTGCAGGAGGAAATGAGAGCTTTGAACAACAGAGTCCTTGCCCCTGGACCTCCCTCTGTTCTCCCAATTTCACCCTCCCCAGGCACTGGCCCCAACTCTCCAGGAATTTCCAAAGCCACAGTTGGTAACCCTAGTTTCAGACTTCATGTGGTTGTGCCAGAGGCACATACGTCTCTGGTTATTGTGAGAGGTGTGTAATGGTAATCGCCACAAATGCTCCAGAGTCAGCTGCAGTGCCTTCTTGTTGTCATTTTAATTTGGAGTGTGTCCCAGTGCATGCCTTTGAACTTTGCTGTGAATCAAATTGGATCATGGATTCAGTGCTGTTTGCAGCTGGATTAACCCATTGGAATTCTGTCTCCAGTCCTCCTTTGCCAAATGGCCACCATTTCAATATGATTTACATGCAAGTAAGGATTCCCCCCCCTCCCTGTTACATTAGAACCATTTGACTGCACAAAAGGAGAAACACAGATTGCTTCCAGATGGGAGGGCCTCTTCCATGGTTGTAATGCTGCAGATGGCTAGCTAATGTTGGAATAGCACTAGCCAGCTGCAGAACTATCCTTGCCCCTGTTATGTAAGGGAGCTGACTCTTCATACAGCCTGACAGTAATTTTGCGAAGGCTGGTAAATAGTCTCTTTAAAAAAAAAGTTGTGGGAGGCACTTTGATCCACCAAGTATATAGTGGTATATGAATACCTATACAATACAAAAATGCATAAATCAACAAACCCCAAACAAAAGGAGATGAAGAAGAAGAGGAGGAGGAAGGGGAATAGGAGGTGGAGTTGGTTTTTATACCCCGCCTTTCACTAATCGAAGGAGTCTCAGAGTGGCTTACAATTGCCTTCCCCTCATCTCCCCACAAAACGCACCCTTTGAGGTAGTTGGGCCTGAGAGAGCTCTGAGAGAGCTGTGACTGACCCAAGGTCACCCAGTTGGCTTCATGTAGAGAAGTGGGGAATCAAATTTGGTTCTCCAGATTAGAGTCCTACCGCCCTTAACCACCACATCACACTGAATTTGGGGACTCGCTGGAAACAGTGCCAAGGATGCATTGTGTGCCCTCTGGTCACTGGGGTGTTCTGATAGATGCATTAGTATGACCACTTCCCTTGCAATGGCAGCAGTCCAATAAAGAGTGAAAAGTACGCAGACAGACGAGTGATTTCAGCTTAGCGTACTTTATTTGGTGTAGAACAAGACAACTTTAGCTGGCTCGCAGGCTGGCTTATATCCCCTGTGAAACCATTACCCAAAAAACACACCTCCACTTCCCAATAGGTCCAAACTAGTGGCTGAGAGTTCCACAGGCTCTCAGCCTGGAGCCTAGCCCTCTGATTGGTGTGGGCTAGGATCCATATCATCCATTGTCTGTCGGAGCAAAGCTTGACGTTTGTGCTTGACCGTGTGGTGCTCAAGCTGACCATGCGGTCGGGTCCTGATACATTACACCCCTCCCCCCTTGGTCTGCAATGCACCCACATATAAAGTTTTTAAAATGAGCAGGTGCCTTTCAGGTGCGAGAGGAGTGGTGCCTCTCGTGTTGTCCTTGATGGAGAGCTGTCGGGGGGGGGGGCACCGTGTGTTCTTGTGCTGGAGTGCCGGGTGTGGCTGGCAGCGGTTCCTTGGGCGAGAGCTGTTGGGGGGGGGGCGCCGTGTGTTCTTGTGCTGGAGTGACTGGTGTAGCTGGCAGCGGTTTCTCGGGCCTGCTTCCTGGGAGAAGCACTGGTTTGGCAGGTTCCTGTTGGAAAGGGGCTGGGGCCTCCGGGGTTTCTGCTGGGTCCAAGTCCTCGGGTTCCAGAGGCAAGGTTTGGTGGCACAAGTGATCAATGTGTCTATGCAGTATCTGCCCGTCCTCGCATGAAACCTTGTAAGTTCTCGAGCCCTTGACTCTCACCACTCTAGCCAGAATCCAGGCAGGACCCCGGGTGTATCTCCTTGCGTAGACGGGGTCCTCCGGAAAGAATCCTCTGGCGGCCTTGTGGGTCTCTGTGGCTGGAGCTTCTACTGGTGCCTGGTGTGGGTGCAGGCAGTCCAGTTGGGTCATCAGGCGACGGCCGAGAAGTAGCTCCACCAGACTGCGCCCATAGTGGTGTGGGGTGTAGTTCGCTGACCAAACAGAAAAACTGCCAGTTTATAGTCCTAATCCGAGGAGTCCAGGCGTTCCGCCTGGCCGTTGGTCGTGGGATGAAACGGGGCTGACCGGACATGGCGGATACCGTAATATCTCGTGAAGTCCTGGAACTCACTTGAGGTAAACACCACCCTGTTATCTGTGACCAACGTGTCGGGGATTCCCTGGGTGCTGAATATCCGCCACATTGCCCGGATGGCCGCCTTCGATGACGTGGAGGGCACTGGAACTACCTCCAGCCATTTACTGTAGGAGTCTACAAGTATAAAGAAAAGCTGCCCCTGGAAAGGTCCAGCAAAGTCCAAGTGTAACTTGGACCAGGGGCGGTGAGAGGATTCCCAGGCCCTTTCCGGGGCTCGAGATGGTTCCGGATGGGAGGCTTGGCATGACGGGCACCTCTTCACTACATCCTCAATGTCCTTGTCCAGCCCCGGTCACCAGACGTAACTCCGGGCCAAGCTTTCATGTGCATCACCCTGGGATGCGCCTCATGAAGGGTGGTGAGGACCCGTTCCCGTAAGGGCTTAGGGATGACCACCCGGCTTCCCCATAGCACACAGCCCTTGTTGACGGACAGTTCTTCCTTCCGGGAAGCAAAGGAGAAAAGTCCGGGTCCCCTTTGGCCTTGGGCCACCCCCTTACCACCCAGTCCAAGACCTGGCAGAGAACCTTGTCCTTGGGGGTGCAGTGAGCCACCTCCTTGACGTGGACCGGCTGATTTGGGAGGGACTCCAGAAGAGCGACCTGGTGAGCGGGAGCTGGAGCTGGGTCACAGACTGGTAGCGACAGGCGGCTCAGGGCATCCACATGGCCCATCGCCTTCCCCGGGCAATGAACGAGGGTGTAGGAGTACCCCGCCATTAAAATAGATCAGCAAAGAACATGGGGGAAATCATCTGAGGGGTTTGGTGGTCGGGGGTGAGGATGCCCAGCAGCAGCTTATGGTCCATGAGGACCATGAATGGGCGCCCATACAGATAGTAGTGAAATTTCTTCACCCCCGCCACAATAGCCAAGGTCTCTTTATCAATTTGTGTGTAGTTGTGCTCAGCCACAGACAGAGTCCGTGAATAATAGGTCACCAGGACCTCACGGCCGTCTGGCAACCGATGTCCCAGGACTGCCCCGACCCCATAAGGCAAAGCGTTACAAGCCAGCACAACAGGGAGAGCCTCGTCAAAATGCGCCAGGACCGAATGTGACACCAGCAGGTCCTTAACCGCTTGGAACGCCATGGATTGCGGCGGACCCCAGACCCAAGGTGCCGATTTGTCCAGGAGGCGGTGGAGTGGTTCAGCAACTGCAGCTTTGAGGGGCAAGAATGAATGATAAAAGTTCAGGAGCCCCAGAAAAGCCTGCAGCTTCGATTTGGACCGTGGAAGCGGTGCGTGAGTGATGGCTTCCACCTTGTCCGCGGTGGGGTGGATGCCGGAGGTGTCGACCACGAAGCCCAGAAATTCAACGTGAGGGACCCCCAGCAGACACTTCTCCCGCTTGACCTTGAGTCCGGCTGTGTCCAAGCGATGCAGCACAGCCCGCAGCCGGTCAACGAAAGATGAGTGGTCCGGAGCGTCGATCAGCACGTTGTCTAAAAACGGCTGAACTCTGGGGATACCTTTTAGGAGTGAATCCATAAATACCCTTCAGGAGCGAATCCATAAAAGATCGAAAAATTCCCGGCACGACCGAGACTCCAGACTGGAGGTGGTGCACCTTAAAAGCCCCCATGTGCGTCGTGATAGTTTGAGCCTCAGCCGTGGTGGCATCAACCAGCAATTGTTGATACACCTGAGCCACGTCCAACTTGCCAAAAACCCGGGCCCCCGCTAAAGCAGCCAACACATGGCTCACCACTGGCACCGGGTAAGCGTGTGCCTGTAGAGCCTTATTGAGCGTGCATTTGTAATCAGCACAAATGCGCACGTCCCTGTTCGGCTTCACCGGGGTGACTATGGGAGTTTCCCACCATGCAGATGCCACTAGTTCTAAAACCCCTCGTTCCACCAGGCGATCCAGCTCAGCCTCAATCTTAGGCTTCATTGCCAGTGGCGGCAGCCTGGCCTTGATGTGAATGGGGCGCACAGCAGGGTCAAGGTCCAGAGAAATAAGGGCCCCAGAGAAACATCCCAGGGTGCCATCAAAAACGCGGGGAAATTCAGCGCACACAGCGCCAAAATCCTGTGACTGGACCTGGTTGACCCCATTCAAAGAGAGTCCCAAGGGCCCGAACCAGGAGAGGCCCAGCAGACTGGAAAGTTGCTCCTAAACCACCAGCATGTCTAATTGTCCGTTAAAGTCCTGGAACTGCACCCGGAACTTGCCCCAGCCCTGTACCGCCACGGGGTTCTTATTAAAGTCCCGTAACATGAAACCCCATGACTTATGCAGGGGGGCCCCCTTTGGGACACAGCTGGTGGAGCGTATCCGTGGAGATAATGGAGAACGATGACCCCGTATCGATCTCCATGCTACAGGGGGACCCCTCTATGAGGACCGTAACATGCATTTTGTTGGGGCTATCCGGGGGAGCCTATGGGGAGGGCGGGGTATAAATGTGAAAAATAAATGAATAAATAAAGTTACATACCAGATGCTGCTGGTGGTGGGCTGAGAGGGAGTAGAGGTCGATGAGCTGGTCCGTCGAGGTCTGGTGGGCCGAAGTCTTTGGGCGCTGTCCTTTGGAGCGGCAGACCCTGGAGATGTGCCCCGATTTGTTGCACGTCCTGCAAACGGTGTTCCGGAACCGGCAAGACCTGCGTTCATGGTCCTCCGTGCAGCCTGCCCATGG
This sequence comes from Gekko japonicus, assembly GCF_001447785.1. Taxonomy (NCBI): domain Eukaryota; kingdom Metazoa; phylum Chordata; class Lepidosauria; order Squamata; family Gekkonidae; genus Gekko; species Gekko japonicus. Next base: position 50,910 of record NW_015170390.1, on the reverse strand, counting down.
AGTCGAGGTAGCCGAAGACACTTTGCTTGAGTTGGAGGATGGCTGATGCAGGTGCTGAGATGACCGATGGCGGACCTGTAGCACCTCGTCCTCGTCCGAGCTGACAGTAGCTTGCGTGTGATTGGACCACCTTGGCGCGGCGGTCATGATGCGATTTCTCATACGCAGTTGCCTTCCTGATCGCCTTTTCAATATCCAGGTCATCCTGGCTGATCAGTCTCCTCCGGAGCTTAGGCTCCCATAGTCCCACAAGGAACTGGTTGAGGAGAGCTTCAGCCAGGTCAGAAAAGGAGCACCTGGTGGCGGCCTGACATAGCGTCACCAGGAAATCAGAGGCAGTCTTGTTGGGGCCCTGGACTTTCGCAAAAAAGTTCATTCGCTCCACAAACTTAGTGGGTTTGGGAGCCAGGTGGTCGGTCAGCACCTTAATCAAAGAGCTGTAAGACTCAACTTTGGTCAACCGGGGTGCTATTAAGTCTTTAAGCAAGAGATGGGCCTCAATCCCGCAGTGGCGGAGAAGGTACGCCTTCTTCATACCTGGTTCCGTCACATTGTGGATCGTGAAGTGGCTCTTGAGTGTCTCCAGCCAGGTTTCCCACTGCGGGCTAGGATCCGTATCCATTGTCTGTTGGAGCGAAGCTCGACGTTTGTGCTTGACCGCGTGGTGCCCAAGCTGACCATGCGGTCGGGTCCTGATCCATTACAAAGAGCGAGTTCAAACCAGTTGGCTGCCTGGGTTTTAACTCTGAGTTGGATTGTGCCCAAGAGCAGCAGTTTATCCACACTTTGAGAACTGTGTTTGAGACCATTTCTGCAGTAGTGAAATTCTCCGCATTGACGTTTTTAGAACTGTGCATTATGTGAAACTGCATTCTTGGAATCCCCAGTTTAAGTGAGTTCCAAAAACATGGGCTAAGAAGGAGAAAAAAAATGGATCTGCACCTGGTGAGGAAAAATTCACTATGGAAATTTTCACATAACGTGCAGTTTTTAAAATGTCAATGTGGGGAATTTCATGACTGTGGAAATGGTCTCGAGTTGGGCTGTTCCAGCCCTGATATTTCCTCCCGGGGGGCACAAAGCAGGCCCCTGTGTTTTGTGGGCTCCTCGGGCTCTCCCCCTGTTATGTATTGGGACTGAACCATTCCAGGTATGTCACACCAGAGAGTGGCTGAGCTTGGAGCACAAGAACAATAGCCTACCGGGACTCTGGAAGTAACCAATCAAGTCTATGGAACAGCAATGGCAGACACTCTCCCCATAACGGAGGGCGAATCGCACACCAGCGGCCTGGAGGGGTGCCACCTCAAGTGACACCCCCGCGGAACCTTTGTGATAGGCTCCAGGCCAGGGGGCTTTTGAGGGGTAGCCTCTTCGATGGTGTAATGCTGGAGAATTGAGGCTCCCCTCCGCCCCGATGGTCCAGTCACTGGACTGACCGGGACAAGTGCCGGAGATCGAGCAGAATGGTGTAAAACCAAGCATGGTCAGAGAAACTGACCAACAATGAACGTGAGTACTGAATAAAATGGAGTAGTTTGCAAAGTGATCCCCCTGCTGTTGAAAAAAGAGATTGCAAAGAGGGACGCCTCTTATGCGAATGAGCGGCTAATGGACACGAAGGGGGAGAGGGGAGGAAGTAAACCAAAAGTGGGTTGAGAGACTTATCTGAATTGCGAAGTGTTTGGCGAGTTTTCCGAGTTGTGTGGAAGCAGCAGAAACTGTAAACAAAACGGGAAAGGTGGCAGCCCAGCAGAGAAAGTTTAAAACGAAGCTGGGCAGTCAGAGTCCAAAACCGGAAGAGGGAGCAGATGTCCTCAAAATCCTGGCGGATATGCTTAAGATGGTGATGGAACAACTCGATGGTATTAACCAGCAACTGACCGTGATGAATAAAAACTTTGCAGCACAGCAGCTTCAGCTGAACGAAAAAGAGAAAAAAGTGGAGCAGGCAAACGAGAAAATTAAAGAGATAGACACCACAAGCAAGAAGTTAAAGAAAAGGTTGGGAGATGTGGAAATGAAGCAAAATTGCCAAGAGAATCGAGTATTGCAGCTACAGATGGAAAAAGCTAACATGATCCTCAGATTTCAAGGGGTTCCTGAAACGGATCGGGAAGACCTGAAGAGGGTGCTCAGTGAGATCATCGCTCCAGTAGTAGGCTTAACAGCGGATGAACTTGTAAACGAAATGGAGTCAGCCTATAGGGCATACTCCAATTACATTTTAAAAAATAGCCTACCTGGAGAAATAATGGTCAGGTTTTCAAGAAGACAAACCAGAGATGCTATTTTAAAAGTAACATCAGCAACCCCACTGAAAATGGGAAATGTAACCATCAAAACCTTAAAGGACATTCCATTTGAAATTAGACAAAAGAGAAAAAACTACAAGGACTTAATTTCTTTCCTTCAAACTAATGGGATATCGTACAGATGGGCGGTTCCGGAGGGTGTCATTTTTAAGATCAACGATAGAAGAGAGAAGATAGACTCCACTTTTAAAGCTAAAGAATTTTTGAGACGTCAGCTGGGGAGAGAGGAAGAGTCCAAAGAGGAAGAAACGAAGTCTAGTGACTCTGCTACCTCTGGAACGGAAGAGGACTCTGCGGCAGAAGAGGGTGCAGGACCTGCCAGAGTGGTATATGATTTCAGAGACAGAAAGCCGAAGTAAAGGCTGAAGGACTTGGAAAATGGCCTTTTGAAGCGAAGAATAAGAAGATGATCAGAGATGTCTCTCATAACAACTAATAAAATAACATATAAATAGCGAACTGTTATAAGCAAGAACGCTACAAGTATATTCTAATATTAACACTTATAGTACTAACAATTTTACTAACAGTGAAAAGATATCCTCCTCTTGGGGTTTTAATTTAGTGTGGTTTGCTTTCCTTTATCCTTAGCTAATAGTCCCTTCCCTAATATTTCTTTGTAGTTTTTGTAGTATTTGCAAAATAAAAAATATCCCTCCGGGGATTTAAAAGAAAAAAAAAGTAGTAAGGTTATGTAAATAGCCTATCATTGGGAGTGGGGTGTGTTTGGGTGTGGCAATTGCATGCTATTTAACAGAGCTGAGGCTCTGGGGTCTTTTCTTGCTCTTGCTGAAATCACTAATAAAGTAGAGCTGATCACTAGACTTGGAGTCTGCTCATCCATGGAACCCACTATTTAACAGTGGTGATGAAGGTGGGATCCTGTTGGGCCAGCCCAGGGCCCATCTGCACAGCACCGCGCACCGAGCTCCAGTGCCACATGCATCACATGACAACCGGGACCATGGCTGCTGCTCCAGGACATCTGCCGGAATTTGACCGCGCTCACCCAGAGCTTTGGGATTAGCCTAAATTTGGGGCTTCTGCACCAATGGGATGAGCAGGAAAGGGGTGGGGAGGGGGAGATGGCCTCTCCAGGCCCTTTAAATCTGCTTGCTGTTTCTTTCACAGCAGGGCTGTCCTTTCCAGCCCCTGTAGGGAAGCAGCCCGACTTGTGAATCTTCCACTGTGCATTATGTGAAATTTTCCACAGTAGATTTTTCCTTACCAGGTGGCAACCTAAAGCATTTTCCTTCTTTCCTTGCTGGGTGAGGAAAAATCTACTGCAGAAAATGTCACATAACATGCAGTTTTAAAAACATCAACGTGGGGGATTTCACTAGTGCGGAAATGGTCTGGGAGAGCTTCTGTGGGAATATTACCTGTCTGGTTCAGGGCAGTCTCCATAGGGCTCTTGTCACAACAGATGCCTCTGGAAGAGGCTCCCGAGAAAGTGCGCCCGTGACATCCTTTGAGATGCCTGAGAGTCTAGAATCTGAACAGTCCCCTGAAGGTTTTCCCCAATACTTGCCATGTGATCTCGGTGTTTTATTGTATTCAGACAGAATTATTTTTCAACTCATGCATTCTGAGTCCCTGATGATTTGGTTTCACATCATTGACATTTTTGCTCAGCTCCAAGGGTGGCACCTTCAGGAAAAACCAAAGGAGATGTGACTTTCCAATATGTGCTGGAGTAGGAATCTTTTTTTTTTTTTTTAAACCCCTTTGCTTGGCAGCAAGTCCTGTCATCGAGGGCTGCCACACTAATTCTCCAGCGTTGTATTTTAGTACATATTCATTCATTTATTTGTAATATTTTTATCCTGTTTATTCTCTCCCCTCCGAGAATTCATAGCACCCCATATACATATTATACAAAATAGATGTGATGTCCAAAGAGACACTGTACATAATTGTAAAACTGTCTGGAGAATAAAATACCTAAAATTGATAATACGAAGCGTCTGCCTTTAAATTATTATTTTTTGGCATCCTTGAGTTAAACAGATTTTCTTCAAAGAAGGCTTGGATAGTGGTAAGGAAACTTTCAAACGCATTCAAAGATTTGCGTTTGGAACGGGAAATATTAGAATGGCTAAGATTGTATAAAGGATATGTGAGGCAATGAATCACGCAGAAGAACCTCGCATTGCTGAGCTGCCTTCATATGATACTGAACTGCAGCTTTCTTACTTACAGTCAGAGTGTACCTATTTTTGTGTGACAAATGCTGAGTGATATGCAGATTGTTACAGTCTATAACTCCCTTCATCCTCTAAGCGTCTTGACCAAATACTTCAAACCAACCTCTGTGAGTATTGGTCTTTACCTTCCCCCATCTGTTTTTTACTGATTGTGATGGGAAAAAAACTATGCACATGAGCCAAAGATCTGTGATGCTCTGAGGCACACATGAAAGTTCAGCTTGATTTGAGAATGCCTCCATTCTTTTTCACGTACACATCCCTGTGGCCCATGTGTAGTTTCATGAAGCATCGGAGCATTTGTGGGCCACAAAGTCCCTTGTTAGGGCAGTTTGATTGTACTTCAGTGGACTTTCAGTGACACTTATTCCGGAGCAGTGTGCACATTACACCCACCATCCGTATTCAATGTGGTCTGTCAGAGCATAAGAAGAGGACAGCTGGATCAGACCAGTGATCTGTCTGGTCTAACATCCTGTTTCACACAGTGGCCATCCGGTTGCTCTGGAGGGCCAACCAACAGGACACAGAGGCCAAGCTCTTCACCTCAGGTAGCCTCTTCTCACTGGTATTCAGAGGCTTTACTGCCTTTGAATAAGTAGGTTCCATTTAGTCACCATGGCTTGTGGTCATTCATAGACTTATTCTCCATGAATCTATTCCCCTTTTAAAGCCACCTTTGCCATCATTATGTCCACTGGCAGTGAATTCCACGATTGAATCACTCCTCAAGTAAGGAAGCATTTTGTTTTGTCTGTCCCTTCCAAGGATTTGCTGTCTGTCCCTTCACACTCCCACTTCAGTGTGAAAGGCTATCGATACAGCCCGGCTTTCCCACAATTACAGCTGCTGTTTGAGTAACAGAGAAAGGGACCCTGAAAGGCAAAAAGAATCGGTCAGTGTGGAAATGAATAGTGACCACTTGCCTTTTATCCTTTAGAATTTCTGCTTCCCTCACCCCCAGCTTGAGCTCCAGTGTTTGCCACACACACATCCTGGGACCAACAGGGTGGGCCACACACACACATCTCGCCTCCAGAAGGAGCCGAACAGCTGTGCCTTGAAAGAATGATGCTAATGTGGCTGTGTGATTTGGCAACTCAACTAATGTGGTTTGATCAGATCTCTTCCCATGACACTGTCAACAGTGTCGGCTGCCTCCCGGTAACATATATGTAAGGAGTGACGGGAAATCAAGCCCCCCACTTCCCACTCAGTAGCACGCAGCGACTGCCTGTCAAAATCACACAGATGGCTTGGAATCCAGGGTTTGTTTTGTTACAGAAAAGGGGGGGGGTGTAGGGGAGATTTGTTTTTCCTACCTTCCTTCCACGGTGTCCCCTCGGCTGTGTGAATTCGCAGGAAGGGTCCGTGGAAATTAATTATACTCTGAGCGCTTAGTAACCAATGAATTGTAAATTGTACATTATTAAAACAGCATCAGAGCACTGACTGATCTATTATTCCAGGGGGAAATGAATGAAGATTAGACCTTTGTGTGCTCCAAAGGCCTTTCTAGGCACCTTGCCATAGCTTTGGAAAGAAAATGGTGCAGTCTCCCCCCCCCTTTTGTTTCTCCATCAGGTGCAACAGTAACAGCATTGCATTGTTAGAGTCCATTAAATTATCATGCATATTTTTTGCTTAGATCAGACAGTCTCTCAGGTTCCAGAAATCCATCAGGGCAGAAACATTCTTCATTTCCTTCCCAAACTTTGCCCTGCCAGCCATAGTTGGAGGGAAATGAATACCTTCACACATCTTAGAAACTGACAGTTTTTCAGAGGGTTGAAAGTGGTCATTAGCTCTGCTATACTGACTAATTTCTTTCACCCCACTGTTATCTCTGGTCAAACAGGGTTGGCAAGTTTAGGACACCTTACAAAACCCAGTTTGACCAGAGACCATGGCAAGGACAGAAATAATGCACCGTATTCTTCGTGCTTGGGGCGGGGGGGGGCACTGCTGGACCTCCTGATGGCACCTGGTATTTTTTGCCACTGTGTTACAGAGTGTTGGACTTGATTTATTTATTTATTTATTTCCCTTTTACCCCGCCCTCCCCGCCAGGCAGGCTCAGGGTGGCTTGATGGGTCATTGGCCTGATCCAACATTGGCTGCTCTTATGTTCTTATGGTGAGCTGAGACAGGTGTATTGCACTCCCTCCACATCTGCAAAAAAACCCAACCCTAAGACAAAACAACACAAAGATAGTTCCAGGTGAGTGTCTCATATTCATTCTCAGTGAACGCTTTGGAGTAGACCTTGCTTTGAACCAGCCTTTGTTGCACACCCTCCCCTTTTTGTTGTGTATATAAATTGGCCCAATGGATTTCTACTCCAGTGCATCTGATGAAGTGAGCCTGGCTAATGAAAGCTTTTGCTGGATTAACTTTTGATAGTCTATATTTGCTTGTTAAGACATTTCTATGCCACGTTTCTACCCAACTCAGGGTCCCCAGGGTCGCAAACATGAAAATGTTTCAAACATTAAAGCATTAAAACATTTCAAACATCAAAACAGCATTTACAAAACAAATACATATTTACAAATATGTATACATATTTACAAATATGTATTTGTTTTGTAAATGCTATATACTATTACAATATATACAATTAAACAAAACATATAAACACATAAACACATGTATACACAAACAGGGAAGAGGGCTAATAAGAGTTACTGAGGGAACACCAAACCAAACAAAAAAATCTTCACCTGCAGGCAGAAAACAGAGAGGGGGCCCCAAATCTCCTAGGGGAAGAGTTCCAAAGTTTTGGAGCCACAACTTTCTTAAGTTGCCACCCATCTAGCCTCAGTTGGTGGGGGCATCCAAAGCAAGTCTTCTGAAGGTGACTGGATTGGGTGGGTAGGTTCATATGGTAGTAGGCAGTTGGGATAAACAGATAGCATTTCTATGGCTTAATTTTATTGTGAGTGCTAATATGGAGAGTGTGGTTATCCTGTTTCTTACCTACTCAGGACATGGTGGCAGTTCCCTGATAATGGGACAATTGGCCAGTGACCATTTCCCCAGTTGGGGGGGGGGGTCCACTTCAAAATGTTGTTACCCTAATTAAAAGCAAGAATGATCAGACTACCAGTATTTTGGACTTGGGCTGCTAAAAATTTGGAAAGATTGCTTAGCCAGTTCCCCCCCCCCCAACCTTTTAGGCTCGTTGCTAGAAAAACACTCCCTGACCTATTATTCTTATTACCTCAGGAGAACAAAGAGCCTTTACATCGGTCCCATCTCTGGGCCTCTCCAAAACAATTGGGTGCTGCCTTCAGATTTGTTCAACACTACCAAGTTTCATGTACTGGCTCCATTTCCAGTCCTCTTCTGGACTCTTTGCCTCCTAGACGAATCCCAGACAAATATATATTTTTTGCTTAATTTCAAAAGTTGGTGACCTTTCTTGGGGCAGTGTGATGTTCACAAGAAGGGGGAAAGTTGCTGACTCTCTGTGCTGCTCTTTCATATCCTCCAGCTGTTGTATCACACAATCCAAGAGTTCTTTCATGCTTTTCTCAACAACACTGAAGGGGGTTCTATGGATGCACCTCTCATAGGGTCCATTCAGGGTGCAGGTGCAGTTAGAGTTGTCTTGCTTTCTGTACAACTTTATTGGCTACTGTGCATAGGGTCACTAATGTCCAGGTTAGAGGGAGTCAGTGGGAGCAGTGGGGACAGGGACATGGGGGACACTGTTCAGTGATGGCATGATGTCACTTCTGGTAAAACCCCAGATGTGATGTCACGTCTCTCTAGGAAGTGCTGGAAATGCTATGGTTCTACCAAAGAGTTTCTGGTGATTCCTAGAGAGGTGTGACATCACACCATTGGCCTGATGGTGGGGTTTTTTTGTTTGTTTTTTGTGCTTAGAGATTGCTTGCAGGTGTTCCACCATAGTGGGAGACCGTGGCAACCCTGATGGTATACCATAGACTTTAGGTGAAATCCCTCTCCAAATTCCCTCCATGGGCTCTGCACCCAAATTTCCAGGAATTTCTCAGGCTTCAGTAGGCAATCCTAACTGTACATGTTATGCTCTGTAGATACTGTGAGAAACTGCAGTGGGGCCTGGATCTTCCTAGCTTGAAGATTTTAAAAGCCAACTTTTCCTCTTGCGTGTTAGATGGTTCAGTGCAAAAACACCCAGCAGGGGTACTAATTCTCTAATTAAAGTTATTCATGTCAGTTCAGCCATTGACTATGGTGTGAGACAAATCTGCAGTGTGTATTATTTTGTGGGAAACAGAGTGGGTGGCTGTTATGCGGCTGAAATATGTTGTTTTCTGATTTTCTGATTGAATCTAGCAAGTAATAATTACCACAAAAGGTGCTGAATGCCATTGTTTTATTTGGTGAACCTGATTTTAATACTTATGGTGAATAGCAGTTCATACACGTGGGATTGGCTGTTTTTGCACCAAAATATCTGCTTTGATGGCCTCACTAATATAATTGCACTAAAAGTTGCCTGTAGGTTTTCAGGCTCCTGCTTGGTAGTTGACTCTTTGCTCACTGTGGCAAGTAATGTTCTTGAGTATTCCCTGACAAGGGCAGACTAAACTTGGAAGCATCACAGGTAGGTGTGTGGTATGTTTAGGACTTTGCAAAAGTAATATGCATGGATAGAGATGGCACAGTGACCCAGTTCAGGACAATGTTGTTCTCGATTTTTCATGTGTGTGGTTGTTTGTGGGTAGTAGTGAAAACTGTGCTGAAATGTTATAGCTGTGTGTTTCAAAACACCCCTGTGGCTGGGTTGCTCTTGTTAATCCTCAGGAAGCACCTACCCACTTTTCCTTTTAAAATCCTTCTGACTGAAGTGAGCTTTGTAAGAAAAGCCCCAAAACAAAAACCCGAAATATTTTTAGTAAATATTTACCAAACCTTCATTCAGACCTGCTTATTGTAACACTCTCTGCTTTATGAAGGTCAAACGGCCAACGTACCCAAGCCATGTGCATGAACTCTGCTTTGTTTCTCTCCCTTTCAGTCTTCCATATATCACAGACAGGTATGGCTGGCCCAATTGCACAATCAACCCTTACGTGGCTGCTTGCTTAGAGTCAGAATTAAAGTTGCCAAACTCCATGGGGAACCTGAAATTATCCTGGAGTTATGACTGATCTCCAGACTCCACCTCCACCCAGAGTAAATGGCAGCTTCAGAGGGTGGCATCTTCTGGCATCACATCCCTGCTGAGTTCCCTCCCTTCCTAATCTCTGCCCTCCTGATGTTCTGCCCCCAAATCTCCAGGAATTTTCCTACCTGCAGTTGGCAACCCTATGTGAAAATCATCAAAGAACTGCATGCTGTCTGAGAGAAGCCCCCCCCCCTCCCGGTGCTGCAAATAATGCAATTCTGGATGAAATTGCAAAAACTCTTTTTGGGGGAAAACAAAATTGTAACTTGAAGAGTCTGAGGTTCTTTGAAAATTTTAGATAGCTGTGTTTCATTGCTTTCATCTTGAGTTGAACAAAAGGATCTGTAAAAACATTTGAAACTAGGATTGGGTATGAACTGGTTGATGAACTAAAGTTTGTCATGAATTTTGGCCTGTTCATGGTTTGTGAAGCAAAGATCACCAACTGAAGAACTGCCATGAACTTTCACGAATTTCTATGCAGTTTGTGAAGAGCAGAAGGCAGAGGTTTAAACCTGCTCTTCTTTCTGAGTTAAACAGAGGTTTGGTTTAAATGGCTGGGAGCCATTTAAACCCTTGCTTTCTGCTCCCTGTGGCTTTTTGTGAGGAACAGAAAGCAGGGGTTTAAATGGCTCCCAGCTCTCTGCTGCTCAGCTGTTTGGTTTAAATGCCCCCCTGCTTTCTGCTCACTGTGAAAAGAGTAGGGAGCAGAAAGCAGGGTTTATACTTTAAATGGCTCACAAACCAATACGAACCGAGTTGGTTCACAAACCGACCTCCCCATTCATATGGGTTCGTGGTTCAGCCACGAACCACAAACCAAATTGAACAGCAAAAATGGGAAAGCAATACTGCAAACATAACAACTAGAATGCTATTTAGTCGTCTGTAGCGCCTTGAGCAATTTGTGGCAATGCCACATTGCATATTTCTTTACAGCACTCTTCCTGAGTGAATCCATGTCAAAGAAGATGCATCTAAAGTATTTCTCACTCTTTACTCATTATGGATGTACAAACAATTCAGCAAATGGATGTTCTACACTTTAATATTTTGCAAACCAGACAGGAAGACCTTCAAGATACAGGCTCCGGAAGAACAGTTTAACTACTTGGGTGGCGTGTTGCTTTTTGTGCTGTAAGAACCTCCTAAGCGGTGTTCCCTCCAAGCTGAGTTAGTGTGAGCCAGCTCACTGTTTTTTAGCGTCTGGCTCACACATTTTTGTTTTAGCTCAGGAAGGATGGCTCCAGAGCAAACTAATTTATGCAGTAGCCAATTCACCTGCTCACAACTTTAATGCCAGTAGCTCACAGAGTAGAGTTTTTGCTCACAGGACTCCACAGCTTAGAGGGAGCTTGCTCCTAAATTTTGGGTTTTTTTTAATGAAGGGTATCTCACAGTCCCTGGTCCCTGGTCTGGTCCATGGGGTTGTGAACTCGGACTCGACTGTGTGACTGAACAACAACAACAACAACATCTCACAGTATTTTCTGGGATTATATGGACCATGTAACACTATTAAGTTTCTCTACACAACAAGCCATGACTTCCTTGGCCCCTCATTACCCTTCTGCACCCTCTTCCCAAGGGCCCACTCTTTCTCCATTCTCAGTTCTGCTTTGTCCCTAGGACCTGTATCCACTCCACTGTTCTCCCTTGCACCCCTCTAGGGGCCTTTGCCACTGGCACTTTAAGTCCCTCTGAACTCCCAAGGAGTTCCCCTCTATGTCTCCAAACTCTCTTTGTCCAACCCACTTTGCACCCTCACTAGGACTGGTGCATCCCCTGAATCCTGCCCCTTCTGTAGTGTAGGGTGCCAGGTGAATCCTCCCCTTGGTGTCTCCCACCTCTTCCCCCACCTCTGCCTTCACCAGTTCCAAGCACACTGGTTTGTGGCTCTTGTGTGTGACTGGCACTCCCTCCAGCTCCCGGCCCGCCTCTTTCACTCTTGGCTCTGCGGCTCCATGACCCTTCCAATCCTCCATGCTTGGGGTGTTTGGCTCGAAGCTCTCCATCCTGCTACTCCATCTCCCTGCTGCCACTTCCTTCCCTTCCTCAGGTGCTGTGCCCTCTCTCTTGAGGCAGCTTCCTCCACCCTTGAGCTCCCAGAAGAGATCAGGGCCTTGCAGGACCCCATGCAGTTCTGCAGGGCTTGCAAGACGGAGCTCTTCCACCAGGCCTTCAATTAGGAGCCGCCCCCAACAGCTGGAATGGCAGAGAACCCTGTCTCCTGGAGTCATCAGAAACAGCCTGTGCCAGCTGCACAAAGGTTAGATCTATGGGATGACCACTAGGATAAATCTCTGAAGGTTGGCCTCCATCATCTAATAATCTGATAATATTAATCCATTAGTATTATTTAATGTTTAGCAACTTTTAATGCTGGAATGTTTTATATGGTTTTAGGATTATTTAAACTGTTTACTTGTGCGTTTTTATTCTCTTATGTAAGCCGCCCTGAGCTGGCTTCGGTTGGGAGGGCGGGATATAAATCTGATAAATAAATAAATAAATTGCCGATCTCCCCATCAGCTTTTAAAGACCCGACTTCTTCGGTCAGATTCTGCCGTCTCACCAGCAGGGGGCTCCACTTCTGGCTCAGTCATTTGTACATCTGACTGAGCTGTCAGAGGCCTTTGTCCCCTAGCTGAGCCCCACGAGTCTCCCACTTGGGCCATAGTTACATCCTATCCTGTGGTTGAGGCATTTTGCATCAAGGCAAAACAGGCACACACATGAACACATACATGCAGCTGCCTTCTACTGAGTCTGACCATTGGCCTGTCAAAGTCTGTATTGTCTACTCAGACTGGCAGCAGCTCTTCAAAGGCACAAGTTTCGCATCACCTGTTACTGGATCCTTTGAACTGGGAGTGCTGCTGGGGTTTGAACCTGTGAACTTCTGCACATGGGCAGGAGGCCACTGGCCTTGCTCTGAAGCTGCCTGGGCCACCTTCCTGTGAAAGGCAAACTACTACTGAATGCCCCCACAGTAGCTCAAGCACAGCAGTCTCCCAAGTGCACTCAAGTTTGCTTTGGGGCAGAGTGGCATTAACGCTATCATCATATAATACTTTGTACATTTCGTCTGAGAGTATGTGTCCAGGATGCTCACTTCCTGTCAAACGTGCTGCTGATGATCACTGTTATTTTTTAAAGTGAAAGTTGCCTCAGGAACAGAGGTAGAGTGGTAAGGAAAAAGAAGAAGAAGAAGAAGACTGGATTTATACCCCGCCCTTCACTACCTGAAGGAGTCTCAGGGTATCTGTTGTGGGGAGGGGAAGAGGAAGGAGTTTGTAAGCTGCTCTGAGACTCTGAGTGAAGGGCAGGGTATAAATCCAATCTCCTCCTCCTCCTCCTCTTCTTCTTCCTCTTCTTCTTCCTCTTCTTCTTCCTCTTCTTCCTCTTCTTCTTCCTCTTCTTCCTCTCCTCCTCCTCCTCCTCCTCCTCCTCCTCCCAAGGCTCCATCCCCAAACCTCCAGGAGTTTCCCAACGTGGATCTGGCAATCCTACCACCCCCAACCCCGACCCGTGGCAAGGGGGGACCTGGCAACCTTAACACTTTCTTTGGCCGCCTATCCCAATAATTGTCAAGGAGCTTTCCCCCCAGATGTGGTTCCAATGGCATGTTTGCCTTAGCATTCAACATGTGGTTACTCCCAAAGATGTTTCAAGGATGCTCCTAAAAACACATGGGGCAAATCTGACAAACACATGTTTGCAAATGTATTGCTGTACACTTATACTTGTCAGGGACCATGACTGGCTGCATTTCTCTGTTCAGTGGGCATTTGGCAGCCATCTCTGGTTTGCCTCTACACAATGTGTGAAATGGTCCCATGGATATTTTTCAGTATTAACGGTATGAGCCAGTCTATAGCATGACGATAGCCACCTATGTCATTTGGGAATCCTGCCATAGCTGATGAACTTCGCATGTTAAACTCCATGTAAATATTCAGACATGAAGCCCAATACTCAATATGCGTAGAAAAACAAACAAAAAAACCCACCATGTACACCACAGCCTACAGTGCAAACTTACATACTGTTGATTTATTGGTTTTGCACTGCCTTTATAAGTGACCAACTGCTTTTAAAGCCGCTTCTGAATTGCTATAAGGAGGCCTTTTGTTTACACAGCTGTGGGCTATCCTGTGCCAAAAAGATTGCTCATAGGTGTTGCTGGGTTTCGTTTCCATTTGCACCTGATTTGAGAGGTTGGGTTTTTTAAATATATCCCATCCTTAGACACTGCACATTAAAAGTGCTACATAAATGGCCAATAGGAATTGTTGGGGGAGGCAGCATGCCCGCTCATCACATGCACATACCCCTCCGCTCTTGAATCAATGCTAATTCTCCGCAGGTCTGGCAAAATGGCTCCCACAAAGGTTTTCTAAAAGATTCAAAATATGTAAAAGGGACAGCGCTCCTTTACAGTTTTTGTGGGTAAGAGCAAGCTTTTACGGTATGTCAAAGGTCAGGTTGGCAGTCTGGAACCTCTGGGAGAGAGGGGGGGCGTAGGGAAGGTTTTAGGAAGATCTTACAGCACCACATTGACATGGTTCCATCACTAGTCCGTTTGGTGTAGCGGTTAAGTGTGCGGACTCTAATCTGGGAGAACCGGGTTTGATTCCCCACTCCTCCACTTGCACCTGGCTGGATGACCTTGGGAAAGCCATAGTTCTGATAAGAGCTGTCCTTGAAAAAGAGCAGTTTCTGTCAAGAGCTCTCTCAGTCCCACCTACCTCACAGGGTGTCTGTTGTGGGGAGGGGAAGGGAAAGGAGTTTGTAAACTGCTCTGAGACTTCTTTGGGTAGTGAAGGGCGGGGTATAAATCCAATCTCCTCCTCCTCCTCCTCCTCCTCCTCCACTACTGGGGTGGTGTTGGAAGTAAAATTGGGTTGTTGGTGCAGTGACCCTTCCTTTTTCCTCTTGCTGCTCTGCTGAGTGTTGCCAAGGATAGCAGGTGGACAGTGGAAGGTTTCCCACCACAGTGCAACAGCTGGTAAGCCTAGAAAGCTCTACTTGTCACTGAGGTGGTAAACCTGTATGCCATGAGGAGAGAGAGGGATGCCCCCATCCCTTGTTCTCTCTGCTGTTCCAAGTAGTGGCACGAGAATTTTTAAAAACGTTTTCTAGGAATCACTGGAAACTCTATGGTTTTGCCATAGATAGGATTCCTAGAGCCTCCTAGAGAGTTGTGATGTCACTTCCAGGTTTCTCCAGGAAGTGATGTCACACTGTTGCCACTAGCTACCTCCCCATGTCTCTACTCCCTGATTTCTTGCCGGTTGCCAGGACTTTCACTAATGAAAGGGGTGTCATACTAACAATACCTCCTCCTCCTCGGAGGGGGAGGAACAGCCATCTGCAATAGATCCCATCAATCTTCAGGGACAGGAGATGCAAGCTCTTGACCAAACACCAGCTGTAACCAATTTGCCCTCTCCTCCAGCCGGCATCAGACACAGAGGAGAGGGAGGAGGCTGGGCCCAGCGTTTCTCCAACACCCCTTGAGTGCCTTTGCCATCAGTGGAGATCAGAGCTCAGAGCCCGTAGCAGTGAACGTTTGATGAGTCGCAGACACCTGTCGCCAGATGAGTACTTCCAGGGATGCGTTCCACAATCAGCAGCAGCTAACCAGCCCATGGAGAGTCAGCTATAAATCCAGGAAGGGGGAAGCTGCTCATTGTGGAGCAACGTATACCATGGCTGCATCACCACCCACCTTGTCTCCTGACTTGCTGACTGGAACCTCTGTTGCTCTGAACCTGGACTGAACATTGGACCACCTGACTTCTGGACCCCTGACCCTTGGACTGACTGATGTTTCCCCTTTACGTATACCTGACCCTTGGACTGCCTCTTGACCACTCTCCTGCTTACACCTGTACTGTGAGTGATTACCTGGTCCCTTCTGCCTGGTTGTCCTGTGGGATTTCTGCCTGCTACCACACCAGACCCACTGGGGCAATTACAGGGGGCTATTTGAACTCTTTTCTCCATTGCTTCTTCCATAATTGAAATCCTCCGGCATGGATGCCAGCCTCCAGGTGGGAACTGGGGATCCCCTGGAATTACATTTCATCTCCGGACCACAGAAGTCAGTTCCCCTGAAGAAAATGGATGCTTTGGAGGGTGGACTCTATGGCATTGTACCCCACTGAAGTCCCTGTCCTCCTCAGGTTCCACCTCCAAAATCTCCAGGAGTTTCCCAACCTGGAGCTGGCAACCCAACCCCCCAGCCCCTACTGGTGGCCTAGGGAGAACCTGGCAACCCTATGTGACTTTGCAATTAGCTCTGTGAGGGTGAAAATACTTATGCTTCCCTGACCCAGAGCTAAGTACTGCTATGGATGGGCAATTCTTAGAAAAAACTGGAGAAGATTAAAAATGCCCTCTGCCTTAATGGCCATTTCCCTGACTTTCCAAACAACAGATCCTAAGCTCGGGCCTCTTGATTCATAAGGTTTTTTGCTTCATACTTTGCCCTTAGAACACTGAAGCGATTTCCAATTTACTGATGAGGAACTGGGACTGATAAGTCCAGTATCCGAGGACAGTTTAAAAGAATGTTCAGGGTATGCAGTCAGGAATGTTGTAAAAAGCACAGTCCCAATTATACATGACAGAACCTCTGTGTGTATCTTTGTATGTGGGTTGGGCTTTTCCTATATGCTCAGCTGAATGCAGACCAATCAGGGTCCAGGACCAGGTCAGCAACTGCAAACCCTGTTGTCTCTGTGTAGGTAAATTGTATTTACTGTTGAAATCTGCACAACTCTACTGACTGTCCAAGGCCACCCAAGTGAGTACACTTGCAAAGGTGGGACTCAGACCCAACTCTTCAGGGGATGAGCCACTGAGCTCAGGCCTAGCCACAATGTGAGTGGCCAGGAAGAGATGACAATCCTTCTGGGCACTTCCTCAGGGAGCCCTGACTCACACTTTTGAGTACAGTAAGCAGATCCACAATCAGACTCGGAGAGCGCCAGGAACATTTTTTGAAGTGTAACCTCTAACAGATGCTACCCTCATTGCTGACAATGGAAAACAAAGGAATTGATTTACATGTTTCTCTCATTATTTCACACATGCATATATAGGACCAAATTTGAACAAAGCCACATTTATCCCCTGAGCCCTCTTCTGATGGTAATACCCAGGTGTTTCTCTCTCTGTGTCTCTCTTTTTGCATGCAGAAATTGCTCTTGAAGATCTGGAGGTGGTGTTCTTGAGTTCTTGCCCTCAGTACATGCACTCATTTTTCTATGTCCCACTGTAGTCTTTGGTCAAACCAGTTTTAAACGTTTTTCTGCCCTGTTAATTGCGCGTGGTGGATGGAAGAATCAAAATTAGCATGGAGAAACATTGGCCATAACTGGTGCAATAGGACTGTGTGTGTTTTGGTCTGATTGCTGTGGCACCATTTGGAGAGTGCCTATGAGAAATATAATAGTTCCCCCATCCTAGTCCTAGAGCAGTTTGGGAAACTTCTTTTTAAATTATTTTTATCAGAGTGAGCATGCTGTAGTGGTAAGAGTCTCAGGCTAGGAGCTGGGAGCCCCAAAGGTGAATCCGCACTGTGGAAACTTGCTGGGTGACCCTGGGCCAGTCACCCTCTCTCTCAGCCCAATCTACCTCACAGGGTTGTTCTTGTGAGGATAAAACAGAGGAAGGGAGGACAATGTTGTGTAAGCTGCTTTGAGTCCCCGTTGGGGAGTTAAGCACAGTATAAATACCTAAATACCAGGCCCGTAGTCAGGAATTTCTGAGTCAGGGGGCATTTTAATTCCTTGGGGGGCAATGGCTAATTTGAGTAAAAGTAACTTAATTAGCTTCTTGGTGCTCTCAGGTGTGGCAGCAGCACCCTCCACCTGGCCATCAGCTCTGACTGCCTTGAGTTTTGGCATCTTGTGCCTCCACCCTGGTGCTCCCCTCCACCCACCCCAGCTGCCGGCCTGCCCACTTGCCTTTCCCCAATGCAGAAAGGATGCTCTGGAGGTTGCCACCAGGATAAGGAGGAGGGCGGGGGCGGGAGTGGGGAGAGAAAGCACCGGAAAGGGGGAAGGCAAGGAGAACTGGTGGCCCTGGCAGCACAGGGGGAGTTTGTGGCAGCCACCACATCTTGCCAGAGAGTCGGGGGGGGGGGGCTGGGCTGAAAGGAATTCAGGAGGGCTTGGCAGGAAGTTGGGGGGGCAGGCCCCAGAATGCCCCACTATTGCTACGGGCATGCTAGATATTTTGAGTATTGTATAAGGATACCAAGCCATCCATAGAAACTCTCATATAGCCCTTAGAAATGAAGAGAAATGACATAAAAAACAACAACCCAGTGCAAGGCTTTTCCACTGCAATGCCACCCACCTGAACCATTAAGCCCCTATTACATGTATACATTTATTTATCTTGTTTACATCATTTGTACCTTGCGGTTCTCCTCAATGGGGGCCTGAGGCAGCTTACATCATTCTCCTCTTTTCTGTTTGATTGTCACAACAACCTTGTGAGGTAGGCTAGGCTGAGAGAGAGTCACCCAGTGAGCTTTCATGGCACAAATGGGGATTCACACCTGGGTCTCTGACACTCTTAACCAATGCACAAACCCAGCTCTCGATAGACAGACAGACAGACAGACAGATAGACAGATGAGAGAGAGAGAGAAAGAGAGACATGATTCTCAAGTAGTGGGGCAGGTGCCTCCATTACAGTAAGGTAAGTTCTTGCAGTTCTTCCACATCGTCCAGCATTCTGAGCTTAGAAAGGTATGAATTTCTTCTGTTCTTGCTGGGAATTATGGAAATGAGGAGCAATGTTGATCATATCCAGTGGGGAAGCTAAGCCGAAACTGGTTTTTCACCCTGTTTGCTTAACTATCCACATTTATTGATTGAGGCGATGTTACTTTTGCCATTTTCTGGGAGTAGGTGAACGGCGAGGATGTGAAACCTGGTTGAAGACACTGGCTCAATCAGAGCCACTCACTGTGAAACCTTATGCGCTGTGCAATTGTTATGATAATCAACGCTGCCAAATTCTCGGTTATTGCGTGTACAGCTCCGTCCTTCCTGCTCACTCTAGCGACTCTCAAAAATACTCTCAGTGTGGCAACACCTCACACACCTGTTCAAATAAGAATCATCCCCATTAATTTCTGTTGACACATGCTTTTGCTGGGCATAGTGAGCGCAGAGAGGGCAGGTTGACAGCTAGGGGTAGCCAGGGCTGTTTGTTTATCCATATCCAAGTTGTGACCAAAAATACTTTCAGGAAGCTTTGAACAAAGATTGGTTTGATATCCTTGTTGAGTAGGATTTGCCCTCCCCCCTCGCTGCCCCCCCCCGAAGTGGGTGACTCTGTGCAGAGCTGCACAGGTGTTCCTTCACACCTGTCTGACAGAGAACAGAGTAGGTTTTGTTAGTAACTTCAGCCTTACCTGGAACTGAGTATTTGCTTTAAGGTTTCAGTGAATCCGAGTAAACAAAGCATTGATAGTGTGGTTCCCATCTAGTGCCCAGGCGGCTCCGAGCGAAAACGTAAATGCAAACAATCTCATAAATGTTTAATCTTCCTATAGAAGACAATGGGCCAGTTCCTGTTGACATCAGTGGCAGCAAAGAGATGAGTATCTTATTACTGCAGCGTACTTGGTTGCAAGCTAAGTTACCTTTTGGCTTTCGAGCTTAGCTGTTCAGGCACGTGAGGGTACAACGCAAAACCCAGAAACTTCCATACTTTAGAACAGTTAATTTAAAACACCACAAGCATATGTGTGTTTGACACATGTGGGTAAATAGAGTCTCGAAACAACAGTGACATGGTGGCTCTCTCCAGTTATATCATTTATTTATGGGTGTCCTGTTATAGTTAATTCTTGTATCCTATATGTCTGGCTCCTCTCCTTAGGTTCCAACCCCTGAATCTTTGTTTGTCAGAACTTCATCTTCTTCTTGAGAACCAGTTTGGTGTAGTGGTTAGGAGCGCGGACCCTATTCTGGGAGAACCAGGTTTGATTCCCCACTTCTCCACATGCAGCTGCTGGTCTGACCTTGGGTCAGTTACAAGTTCTCTCAAGGACAGTTCTCGAAAGAGCTCTCTCAGCCCCACCTCCCTCACAGGGGGTCTGTTGTGGGGAGAGGAAGGGAAAGGAGTTTGTAAGCCACTCTGAGACTCCTTCGGGTAGTGAAGGACCTGGTATAAATCCAATCTCTTCTTCACTGTATTGCCCTGTCCAGTTTCCACAGATATTTGTTCAGGATCACTATACATGCTTGTTCTGCTCCTCTGGCCTCCTCCCTTCCAGCCTATCCGCTCTGGTTTGCAGGACAACGGCAGACCATAGTTTGCAGGTTTGGATGTAATGGACTGGAATTATAGTTAACTGCAACTCAGATGTTTTTCATTTTATTTATCTATTTGCTTGATTAATATCTCACTTTTCTTCCCCTGTGGGGACCCAAAGCATTTCACATTGTTCTCTCTTCCATTTTATCATCACAACAATCTGGTGAGGTAGGTTGGGCTGAGGGTATGTGGTTGGCCGAAGGTCACCCTGCAAGCTTCGGTGGCAGAGTGGGGATTGGAACCTCAGTCCAGCACGCTGACCTCTGCACTGCACCACACCATGCTGGGAGGCAATGTTCCCTCTCAGCTGCGGAGTCTCGTGCACAACAATTCTACTTTGTGAGCTACTGGCATTAAAACTGAGAGTGAGTGATTTGGCTGCTGCATAAATGAGTTTGCTCTGGAGCCATCCTTCCTGCACTAAGCCAAAAACGTGTGAGCCGGAGGCTAAAAAATTGTGAGCTAGCTCACACCAACTCAGCTTAGAGGGAACACTGCTGTCAGCTAGTAATGATCTTGTAGCATGCAAGCGTAGGATGTGTGTGGGTGGGCGGGCAGAGGGGAGAAGGATCGCAGGAGTTCGCCTGACGCTCAGGCCAGGCTCCTACTGCCACCAGGCTTTAGAAAGCTACATTTTACCCGGTTTTTTTAAAACGTGAAGATTTCCTGAATGATTCCCTTTCCCCTTTATTTTTTATTGTGTTTATCCACAGCAAATGAGGTCTCTGTAGGATAAGTTAACACTAATAAAATAAACATAGAAATGGGAATTTAAGATGCGTGTACAAACAGCATTCATATTAGATTCTGCAAATGGCACTCATTCTAAAAGCAAACTCGCTCAAAAGCAATTTCGGCTTCCCTTGTTATTAGAGCAGCAAATTTTCTGTCTCGGTGAAAGCTTTGCTTATTTTAACCCAAAATGTGAACCTCCAGTGGAGTCAGAGGAGCCTAATTTCCTCCATGGAGATCGTTCCTGCATTGGGAAGGAGCATTTTTAAACAGCAGCATGACCCTGCCGTCCATTGGTATCTGAGTGGAGGAGACTATGGGCAGCTGGGATATGTCCCTGACTTTTGTACCTCTTACCCCATTTGGCACTGATGATGAAGGGTTTCTGGTCATCTCAAAGGGAGAGGAAGCATTCAACTCCTTCCTCCAAATCCAGAAAAGAAGAAGAGAGAAGAGGAGTTATTGGATTTAAACCCCGTCCTTCACTCTGAGACTCAGAGCATCTTACAATTTCCTTCCCTTCCTCTCCCCACAACAGACACCTTGTGAGGGAGGTGGGGCTGAGAGAGCTCTTTCGAGGACTGCCCTTGAGAGAACAGCTCTGAAAGAACTTGTAACTGTCCCAAGGGCACACCAGCAGCTGCATGCGGAGGAGTGTGGAATCAAACCCAGTTCTCCCAGATTAGAGTCCATGCTCCTAACTGCTACACCAAAAGAACAAGGGGTACAGACTTCTGGAGGCTGAGAAAGAATATGATAATTCATGGAAACTTCATGAATTTGGCCAGGGTGTTACATTGTTGGCAGGGCAGCCAACAGTGTGAAATGTGTGAAATGTGCCAGGGACTGGGTTGGATCCAACCAGCTTTTCTGCCACTGATAAAGGAAGATGTCCCCTTTGACCTCCCTGAAAGGCTATGTTGGGGGTCATGGGACATGTAATGTACAAGAGCCTGCATGGCACAGGGTGAGGAAGGGAATTGGGTGAGTGTCCCGCCGCGGGCTCCTCCGCGGCCTCACAGGACAATGCAGGACTGGTGCTACCTGCGCCGGGCTCTCAGCAAACCCCAGGCGACAAAGCTCTCGGGGCAGCGGGTTCGACGGACGACAGAGGCAACAGACCCAGACTCCACGACCCCAGAGACACAGGAGGAACCAGGAAGAGACAGGGCTGGAGGAATGGTCTGGCACGGACACCGTTCCTCAGCCACTGACTCAGGGGGGGGCGGGCCCAATCGAGAGGAAGAGTTTGTTGGAGGGTCCCAGCCTTACCCCTCAGAGCTGAAGACGCCGAAACAGTGGACGTCGGTCCCTTCGTCCTTAACGGAAGTAGGCACTCCCCTGCACGCCCCCGCTCAAGGCTAGAGGCACAGGGATATACAGGGAGGCGGGACCAAAAGGGGAAGCACCAAGGGAGTGAGGAACACGGTGATGGGCAGGTGGAAGAGGCAATAGGCTCAGTAATAACAGAAAGGGGTGTGTCACTAAGGGAGGGGATGACCGATAAAAGGAGGGAAGCGGAAGAATGCCGGGGAGGATTTTCAGAGACGATCACCCAGCCACGCCAGAGAGACGCAGGAGAGGTGATCGATCTGAGGGAGGTGCCTGGGGCGTGATGCAACCCCCAGCCCTTCCATATCTGAGGCATTTGCTTCCTTCTCAAGTCCTTCCCCAACACGGCGACTGGATTTCCAGGAGTTGGGGACAACCCAGAGCATGACAGTGAGATTATAGTGAAAAAGATGCCTGGATCTAATCTATGAAACACTGAGTGATATGGTCAGAATCAGCAGTTTTATAGTGCCTGGTGAATGCCTGTTGGCCCTTAGTGTCCTCTGACCTTTGCTGTGAAGCTACAGTACAACTTCCTTGACCACCTGCTGTATTGGCGCTGCAGGGCAAACAACCTTGGGACTAAGATTATGGAGCCTGAGTCTCACTACTACAAGCCCTGCAGTCTGATATCCCTGAAGACTAGCAGATCCCTCCGTCCAATTCCTGGAAATTGCTACCAAATGACTATTTTCTCTCCAACTTTTTATTGTCATAAGACTTCTTCTAGATGGAAAAAGCAGTGTGGTCCTCCAAGGATAAATGGCCACAAATCTCTCTGGACAGTAACATAGCAGAAGGCCCAGTGATGTCTCCTTGATAACGCTGGTTTGCGTCATGCATGACTCCTAAAATGGCCTGGAGAATGAGCTCTCTGTATCTTTCCACGCTTTATGAAATGGAAAGGAGTGAAGATAGCTTAAAATGGTTTTGTTCGCCTACTTGAACCATGGTTGGGGAGTGTGCCATCACTATCATGCTTCTTTCATATGAATCCCAAACTAGGTGTGTCCTCTGGAAACAGGTGCTGGTGTTGGGAAGTGCTGTCATGTCACAGCTGACTTATGGCAACCCCATAGGGTTTTCAAGGCAAGAGATGGTCAGAGGTGGTTTGCCATTGCCTACCTCGGCATCACAACCCTGGTATTCCTTGGAGGTCTCTCATACACATACTGGCGAGGGCCCACCCTGCTTAGCTTCTGAGATCCAACAAGATTGGGTTAGCCTGGGCCATCAATGTCAGGGCCTCTGTAAGGTACTTTAGCATATATCACGGAGGGTGAAAAAGATACCTTGAATGCACAGAGTACTTTTCGATCCCCTTGAATCCAGGATTCCCCCCAACCGTCCCCAAACCTTGCACCTTCCGCTTACAGCAGCCTTCTGTTGATGCAGTTAATCCAAAATGTCATTCATTTGTGACATCGGCAAGTTCACTAGATGATGTTCCAGTGTCAACATAATAGCTTCACAGTCTGGCTAAATTGGGTTTAAACCAGCCAAGCTGTGGGTGGCAAGCAAATGAAACAAACATGAAAAAACATTCTGCAGCAAGCGATATTGGTTTATGCGACAGGCAGCATTTGGTGCAATTGAGCACATCTTTCCTGATTAATATTTTCAGAAGAGCTCTTCCAATCTGTTGACTACATAAAGAGATATTTATCTTTAAATGGACTAAATACATATTTAGATGATAGGATGAGGAATCTCTGAAAGAACTGATAGGCTATTGAATAAATAATGCATCTTTTAAAAAGTCTAAATGCGACTTTACAAGATAGAGTGTAAGAGCTTCAAAGGATCCATTGATCTATGGAGTACATAATACGCACGTTAAAAATGTTTGAAATACTTATTTACATGACATACGGCTCAGAAGGAGCCATTACACTCTTCAAGTAAATGGGATGCATTGTAAAAATTGTCTAAGCATTGCTTTTATCAACTCCTCGGGAATAATGTTCTCTGTTAAACATGCTTTGGGGGGGGGGGAGGAAGATGTTAATTTGCAAATGAGCAGTAACATGGGCCCAAAATTAGGATCCAGCAGCATTCCCCCATTGTTTGTTAAACAGCCACTCTATCCATGGAAACAACATCCTTCAGCTGAGGTTTCATAGGGTGACAGGCTGTTCGTTCGCTGAATTGCCGTCTGATATCTTCCAGCCCAAGCCTTCCAGGACTCATTTGCCAGCAACACCAGGAGAAACGATCAGAACCTTAGACAGAGTGGGATCTGCTGCTCAGACAGCGCAATCCTAAGGAGCACTTTCCTGGGAGTAAACCCTACTGAATAGACCATAGTGGGATTTAGAGTAGACCTGTTTAGGATTGCTCTCAGAAAGCCTGATGTGGATTATTTGTGTTTGTACTCTTTTTATGGTTATAAAATGCATGGGCCAGAACCTATTACTGGAGTTTGGGTTTGGCAATTCTGATATATTTACCATTGATGGGAAGAAATTCTAGGTCAAAGCATATTCCCAGAGTCTCTGAGCATTTATAACGAACCTTAAGGAATCCTCCTCCTGACAGTTGGTCCTATGTGTATCTACTCCTCTCGCTTATGTTCTCTTCCAGTGTTCTCTTCCAGTCGGGGTCTACTGTCCCTTACTAGGTTTGGGCACATGATAGTAGCATCCAGCAGTGCCATCCTAAGAAGTTACACCCTTCAAAGGCAATGGGATCAGAAGGGCATAAGTCTGATAGGATTGCACTGTGTATCTGAGCACAAACAGTCCTTCGTGGCTAAATATATAGATTTATTTATTTATCTTTGGATTTGTATCCCGCCCTCCCCGACGGCTCAGGGAGGCTCACAAGGGGCACGAATGCCCAAGTTAAAACACTAAAACAATACAGAAAATATAAAATACAATAAGTACAGTTTGCTAAAAATTTCTTTACGGTGCTCCAAAAATATTTAACTATAAAATTCAAGATGGGGTTCTATAATTATTTATACTAGAAACAACAAACAACAGTAATAACAATATATAACAGCAACAATATACATCCCTACAGCGTTGTCCTCTGCTAGGAACGTCTTGCACCCCCCCAATAGTACCCGCTCTGAAGATGGTCAGTTTGCGGGAATAAAGAGGGGGGCGTAGATGGAATGATGGTCACAATGGTGACATAATGATGGTGGCGTGGTGATGGTGGCGGCGGCTCCTACTCGAAAGCCTGGTGGAAGAACTCAGTTTTACAGGCCCTGCAGAACTGCACCAAGTCCTGCAGGGCCCGGATCTCTTCTGGGAGCTCATTCCACCAGGTAGGAGCCACCACCGAAAATGCCCTAGCCCTGGTAACCGCAAATGTGATGTTTCTGAGGCCTGGAATGTCCAGGAGATTTTGGTTCCCCGACCGTAGTGCCCTTGGGGGAACATGCGGGGAGAGGCGTTCCCTAAGGTAAGCTGGACCCTGACCATATAGGGCTTTAAAGGTTAAGACCAGCACTTTGAAGCAAATCCGGTACGCCATTGGCAGCCAGTGCAGCGCTTTCAGCAGTCTCTCTTACTTTATTACAACAGTGCTGACAGATCTTTTAGATTCATCAGTGAAAGATGAGCATAACAAAGAAAAATCAGTTCTGTGCTTGGCCTTAACACGTCCACCAATGTCAGCCACAAAACAGCTGGACTAAAAGGGAGGAAACCACAGTAGTTCCCAGTGTCCCAAAGTAAATGCTTGTTTTCCAATGCTTCCCTTCTGGAGCAAAAATTATTAATGAATATGTACTCAGAAAGTTGAAATCCTGTGTGCACTTACCTGGGACTATGTTCTATTGACCATATCAGTGGAACAGACTTGCCAATAGACATGCACGGCACTGGGCTGAAAATTCATAATTAATGTTATTCTCCCCAGCTTTCCATAAAACCAGCATGAATAAGGAGTGAGTAGACAGTTGTCATATCCAACTGTGTGATGTAACTCTCCACTACGAAGTGCCATGGAATTGTAATGTATGCAACTATACAGCAATTCAGATACAAATGTAAGAATAGTGGCAAGATGTTAAAGTTCCTAAAGACTATCTCCGTTATGGTAGCATGAAACTTTCATAAGCAGTTGGATGCCCTCGGATACCATGGCCAAGAACAGCATCAGATCTGCCACAAAGGGGCACGGAACTGTCTCTGGTTGTTGGTTCTTTTGCATTTTGCATACGAAATTGCTTTAAACTTTGTCAGGCAGTTCTATCTTACCACGTATTGTCTATTTCAGCTGATGGTAGCTCTGCAAGGTCTTCATCCAGTTTGAACCAGGGACTTGGGGCATGCAAAGTATCTTCTGACTTCACCACATCTTGAGCCTCCCTAAACGGGTTGGTCTTCTCAGGGGCCATAGCACATTTTGTTCTCTTGCAACGTGCACTTTTGGGGGCGGTTAGTTGGCCCAGAGACTGCTAAGCAGCATGAGGAGTTAAGGCTACATTCATCATTGCCAAGTTGCTGTGGCCAAATGGGGCATCCTTTGTGTTGCAAAGTGATGAAGTCTCTGGGAGGCCCTCTCTCTCTCTCTCTCTTCCTCTCCAAACACATCCAGAGTTTTTGCTGCATGAATTTCTCTCTCTGGCATTCTGGAACAGTTTTGTGGTACGTTGGCTCTGTGCCTTTTTTTACGGGAAGGGATTTCATTGTACAGCAGAACTGCTGTCATAGGGCAGATATAAAACTATACGAATCTCATGTGAACCATTTGGAATAAGGTTTCATACTTGGAGGGTATAATGTTTAAACGTCCTCACTAGCTGTTAAAAGCCCTGACCTGGATGGCCCAGGCTAGCCTGATCTTGTCAGATTTCAGACGCTAAGCAGGGTCAGCCCTGGCAAGTGCTTGGGTGGGAGACCTCCAAGGAATACCAGGGTCATGATGCGGGGGCAGGCGTATGGCAAACCACCTCTGAATGTTTCTTGCCTCAAAGACCCTATGGGGTTACCATAAGTCAGCTGTGACTTGACAACAACTCCACCATCCCCGCTAGCTGTAAAAGGACATGCTGTTAACTGCCCCACATTGTGACAGATACTCCATGCTGAACAATACCCAAATTGCTTTCTAGCCAGTCTTGGCTTCACAAAAGAATTGCTAAAGAGACATTTTTTTTTTCTGGAGGAAGAGCAAGTGGAACTCTTCCAAGCTCCTAAATGAGGAACAGATACACACATGAAGGGTATCACAGAAAGAGAGAGCACTATAAGGCTGTGGGTGGGTGCTACTGCACAGTGTAATGAAGGAATGGTGCAGGGAGTTGGAAATGTCCAAACTGAGAGTTAAGTAAACCATAATGGAAACTTCACTTTGGAGGAAGTCTGTTCCACTGCACACGTAGCATAATGGCTAGCCCAGCCAAGACAGAAAGATTTGGATGCTGCAGAAAATGGTCACTGACAAAAAGGATATCCACCAGCAGAGCAGGATTCCCCCCCCCCCCCCCCCCCCCCCCCCAAAGCAGGCAAAAATGATCCCTGAGTGCTGCTCCCGAGGCACAGGGGGCTGCCAGGAACAGCATAACGGGGAAGGGTCTCTCTCTCTCAGGTCTGCAGTGGGAGGGAGGAATTGGTGGAAATTGCCCCTCTTCCATTAGTGGAAGTTTTCCAAAGGATTTCACCCAAAGAATTCTTTCTCCTCTCTTTCGTTCTGCTGCTATTTTCACCCAACATACTTAGGAACCTTTCCATGGGTAACAGCAATCTTGACAGCCACAACTCACCCTTAATCTGTCTTAGTTCTCCATGTGAAACTATGAACTTTGGATGAAACATTCAAATAAGTAAGATGGACAGGACCGTTGAATACATTTGGTGTCATTTGTGTCCACCACTGATTTTTATGCACATTCTTTTGTCCTGTACACCATTTAAAAGCTGGAATTATGTTACGGTCTCTGGAGTTCACTGTCAACTCAACTGTCCATGTAAAGGCCCACTGTTGGTTCAGATTACATGGGTGTCTGGAAAATCCAGACTTCATTAAAGAGACTTCCACTGAATTATATTTCAGAACAGGCCATCTACCATGAAAGACGACAAAAGCAAGATATTTTAAAAAATGAAAATTTTCCAGCAAATGCAATATCAGTCATCTCAAGCGGTGCCTTCATGATGATTCCAAACATATTACTATTTCATGTCGTGGTCTCTTGCAAATTAATGCATCCTTCCATGTAGGAAAAAAAAGTTATGGAAACATTTTATACTTGGAACCATGTGCCATGTTCAGTCTAAGTAGCAGGGCAATAGTCAATGCACTGATTTGGAATATCACTTTATGAATAAATCTAACCAATGTGAACATTCTGGACGGTTTTTGTACTACTAAGTTTGCAAACAGAGAACTTACTTGGAAATGATTTGTGTAATGGGACGTACAACACTGAAATATTAATGCACATTAATGGAAGCAGCAAAATAATTTTATACTGGCACAATACTTCCTGGAAATTCAAAACACTACATTCTGTAAGTTTTCAATAATGGTCTACAGTGCCCACCAATGTTATTGTCAGGGTATATCCAACACTGGTTTAGGTCCAGGACATTGTCTGAAGGAACATCATACAGCAGTCTTGGACTGGGTCTGGTCAGTGCTTGGCTAGAAAACCCCACACCTGCCCTATGGAGAATGTCTGGAGTTCCCCAGTGGAGGAAAAGTAAAATGTAAGAAATAAACTGCAAACAGTCTCTTCTCAGCAGGAGTCAAACCGGCAGAATCCAGGGAGCATGACCCTATCTTTTGGCACTAACAGACTTGTATCGTTTTTTGGTGATTCAAATAGGATGCAATCGGAATCTTGCTTTTGCCTTTTATTAGGGAAATCTAAAGACAGCGACAGAACAGTTAATCACTGGCATTCTGTGAACAAACCATCAGCAAACAGGAAACCCTGTTCATACTGTCTGTCTAGTATCCAGAGGGCGCCAGTGCACTGTAGTGGTTAACGGTGTCGGATTAGTATCTGGGTGACCCAGATTTCAACCCCCACTAGTGCCATGGAAGCTGTCTGGGAGGCCTTGGGCCACTCATACTCTCTCAGCCTAACCTACCTCACAGGGTTGTTGTGAGGATAAAATGGGAGGAAAGATACAAGCTGCTTAGGGTCCCCACTGAGGAGAAAGGTGGATCAGTTAAGTAAATATCCTTCTTCCCACTGAGGAGAAAGGTGGGGTACAAATGGATCAGTTAAGTAAATATCCTTCTTCACAGTCATTTTCCTTGCCAAGAATAAAATGCAGAGGAAGATCTGTTTGAATGTAAATTCTGATCTGATATTAAACTAAACACTGCAATCCTATGCCCAGTTACTTGGAAGTAAGCCCTACTGAATTCAAAGGATCTTAGACACAAAGTAAATAGTCTCCATCCCCATGGCTAATGTGGCTTTTGTTTCCCGGTTGTGAAATTCTAAGACAGTGTCTTTGTCAACTCCTCTGCAAATATTTCACACATACGTGGAAAGGTTCGCATTGCTGCAGATGACTTTGTGAGCCATGGCTCTAGAATTTTATCTAGACCCCTGCTCCAATTGAGTCTCAGAGTGATAAACACATCTGATTGGCATTGTCCGCAGGAGCCTTGCTGTTGTGGCATCATTATTCAGGGCTTGGTGCAAAATGTTTCAGCAAACACTGAGTGATTGTATGCATACCAGCCTCCCCCCACCCCCTCTAAGAATGCTGCCATTTAAGAGTGGCCAGGTACTTAAGTCGGGGAGAACCTAAATGTTAGGGCAAGAGGGACTGGGTAATACTGCCCCCTGCTGGGAAAACAATGCCAGGAAAGGGTTTTCTCTCATGGATATTGTCTATATACATTTGTTTGCTTGAAGTAGATTTAGACATGGAATCCAAATATCTTAAGCTGCCTGCCCTTTCTCACTGGACAATCATCAATGGTCATGAAGATTTTGAAACACTTCATAAATTCAGTTTTAAAACTGGAGGACCCCCCCCCCCAAAAAAAAGATCCTGGTGATGTGCGGGTCATTGAAATGTTGCCATTAATTATTTATATCAAATATGTGCAATTCCCTTGCCCCATCCCCAAACAGGGACTTTGCTGTACACTGAATTGAAATTAATGGAATTTACTTTTAAGTAAATCCATTTAGGATATGTCTAATTTTAGAAAGGGGGGGGGAAAGGACTACAAGTGTGAAAAAGCCACAATAGAAATCACTAGATTCACAGTGCAATCCTAAACAGTTACCCCTTCCAAGTCTACTGAAGCCAGTGGGTTTAGAAGGATGTTAGCTACACTTTGGCCTACACTTTTGGAAAGTAAGTCCTCCGCTTCATGAGTAAGCAAATCCTGATGCTTTTCTTACTAACTGCATTACAGCATAAAGGAAACTCAGGACAGTGACTAATACGTGCATTCTAAATCTTTAGTCTTTAACTGTGCGCTAACATCCTAGGAAACTGTTATCACACCCTTTAGGCATTAAATGGCATGTCAGTTAAGAGTCTGGTTATTCCAAATTAATCAAGCAATTATCCAACAGCTATTTTACAAGAAGCTGAGAATGTGCATCAGATGAATTATGTGCAATAATCTACTAAGCACTTACTGCAAATCACAAATAAAAGCATTCCAGTAATCAAATTGTCACTTCACTCTAAAGACTAGTTCCTAAGTTGGGTCTTTCCACAGTTGGTCCTTTGCTGCCTGACGACAATATCACAGGAGCCCTGGATTCCATTGGCTGATGAACGCTGCTCTAACAGCGCAGTCAAACTTCTCCCACTTTCAATGTCACTATGCAAGGCGGTGATAACCATCAAGCTGAGTGGCACAGAAGGTGGCCTTCAGAACATGACAGCACTAAGATAGCTTCAGACACTGTCTTTTTAATTGAAGCTAATGAGATGGGGAAACAGTTTCTAGAGCTGGACAGAGCAAGGTCACTTTCAGAAATGCCGCTTGGATCTCTTTTTTTTGCACCATTCCCTTGATATGTAAATCGAGCACTAGGGTACGGTGGCGCGGATGGCGTTCTAATGAAAACCGACCTTCGGTTCACTAGACTGCACTCACCTGCATACAACTCTTTTACTGCATGCAACACATGTAGGGTCACTTGTGAAAATGCCCTAAGAGACTTTCTACTCTAAGCAGGATACAGGATGCAGGCTTGAAGACACCATGCAAAATATGCACAAAGACTGTTAGAATTCTGCTAAATGTGCTCCTGTATGTCACAGGATAACAGTGCTCCTCTTGCCCTTAGATTGGGAGTCAAGAGGTGCGGGAAGGTCACAGTAAAACCCAAGGTCTCCCTGAATAATCACTTTGCCGCAAAAATACTTTTCCAGCCAAATCATAATTCATTCATAAGGACACCAGTGCCGGTCTTTAACCTTAACCAAACCCAAGCCTACATACACTGCAGACGCTTCAGCAGAAAAAGGCTTGCTTGAAATCTTTTCTCCTTTTGAGCGCAGGAGGAGGAGAAATTGAATTAACAGCATTTCTCTAAGTAGCCTTTTATGCCTCTCACTGAATAAACCATCGTTCATTCAGATTTTCTTCATTCCCAAGAACCTCCGTTTTATAAAAGTGGAGGGGGAGGAGGCTGTTTTGTTCATTAAACCCATTCAAACAGCATCAGGCTAAGGTAACACATATTTCAGCTCAGGTGCCTAAGCTTTTACAAATGTCAATGCCAGTCATTCAGGAGATTCCCCCCCCCCCCCACAAAGCCTCCCATATCTATACATGTCAGATAATGTTTTGGCTAACACCGTCTCAGTGCTTAATTCCTTTGATGGAGGAAAGCAGCCATCTTATTGACACGTTAACACAGTACTCAATAGCTAAATGACTTTAGTGAGTTCATTTCCTCATAAATATTTAACTTAATAAAAAGGTCCTCTGGGTGAGAGTACTTTTGACACTTTCTATAATCTGAAACAAATCCTCCAACTCCCCCCACTCCT
Source organism: Gekko japonicus (assembly GCF_001447785.1). Classification (NCBI taxonomy): domain Eukaryota; kingdom Metazoa; phylum Chordata; class Lepidosauria; order Squamata; family Gekkonidae; genus Gekko; species Gekko japonicus. The sequence goes on along the minus strand of NW_015170390.1, from coordinate 18,866 downwards.
ATAATCAAGCAAACCATGCCACACACACACACATGCAGTTGGCTAACTATTTACAAAGAGCCCAATTAAATCCTACTTAATTCACCCTCTTTGCGAAAATCCCATCTCGCTGGTGTGTAGACTACTGATAATCACACAAAATGTGTAACTTTCTCAGAGCCTGGGACAGAAAGTTAAAAAAAAAGAAGGATGGAAGGAAGGAAGGAAGGAAGGAAGGAAGGAAGGAAGGGGAAAAAAAGGCATGACTCTATGAATTGTTGCTGTAAGATTAACCATTCAATGCCACAGGGGGAAAAAAGAAAAGGGAAGCGGATGTACACAGTTTGATAAGTACCAGAAAAAGAAAGAAACAAATCACAGCAGAAAGGCACGTCAATCTAGTTTAATGTTTACATGTAGAAATTACACACAACAGACACTAGAACAGGATTTTCAGCTGTAACAGAGCTGTAATGAAATGAAAGCTGTTGTATATTAGAAAAATAATCTTGATACAGTTATCTGATTTTTATTTTTTATTTTTTGGTCTATGTAAGTTCTTTGCAATTTACACCCGCAATCAAGACTGAAATTCTCCCTGTTGTCCCACCCTATTCCAAGTTTCAGCATCAATATTCTTTGGATGAAAGAAACAACTGTACATTTGTTAATAGTTTTGCCCTTTGGTTACAAGCAGACAATGGTTCTTACTTTTTCTCTCTCTCTTCTCCCCTAGAGTAATATGCCACACAGCAAAACGCTCCATGGTTTTTATTCAGGCAACAAGAGATTGTATAAATGCTTGTTGTACCTCAGCACTGTACCCATTTGGGGGGGGGGGGGAGAAGTAGTAATTCCAGATAAAAACAAACAAGCCAACAAAACCCCAAAGTTCTTACATCTCAATGCAGTTCTGCATATAAGGTAATAGAAACCCTTTGCGCCTAATGGACAAAAATGGTCATTTCAAAACTGTATGATACAAACATCTTTTAATTCAGATTAAAGAAAACACATCTGTATGGACTCAGAACAAGTTTTATTTATGGGTAGACATTTCATGCATTCATGCAGGACCAACCCTGGCTACAGCTGTCGCTTCCAACTCTAAGGGGAAATGAAGGGCAGAAAGGGAACTGAGACATCCCTCGACATCCAGTATCCTCTCATATCAGCAGTTCTGCACTTAAGCCAGAAATAGTTTTCCTAGGGAAGTATTCCCATGGATTTTTTAAAAAAAACATACACAGCTTTATAATATTTACAAAAAATATTTAATTAAAATATTTTATAATTACAGTAGTCTATTAAAGCATATACTTTTCTCACACGTATAGAACCTCTCTATATACATAGTATGAAATGTCACTCATTTTTCTTCCCTTTTTTTTCTTTTTGTATTCTATACAATATGTAACATTCCTGCAGGGAGCATAAAGTCCCCAAAGGAAACAATAAAACCATCTATTTTAAACAATAGATGTCAACAAATCGAAAAAAAGTTATCTACAGTGCCTCTGGTAGATTAGTAAAGCTTCAGATTTCAGCTGTTCAGCCCATTAGACTTCTAAAAACTCCCAATTTGCCCTTGATCTTCCGTCCAACAGAAGAGCCATACTTATGCCAAAGATTTCAACCCCCACCCTCCAAGACAAGTATACAGTTCACATCTGATTTCAAACAAACAAACAAAAAAGAGATGCGCGTGTAAAATGTTATGAACGTGCAAAGTCGTGAAAAATTCTCTCTCACTCGCTAAAAGAAGTATGGAAAGAATTCTGGAGAAGTCGAATGCTTTTTTTTCCTTTTGCCCAGTGGCTGATCTTTCTTTCTCTCCCTCCCACCCTTCCTAATGTGTCTTTCTTTCTGCTTCTCTGGCTCAGGATCTGCCTGCTGCACACCTGTGGAAGAGGAATGAATAGAGGGGGGGTGTGAACCATGCTGCTCCAGACTGACTGGCGCCACCAACAAAACAGAAGACATGCTTGATCAACAACCCAAAACAAACCAGGTCAAACAACAACCGCAGCTCTCAGGCTAGGCCAAGCAGGGGGAAGACACAGCTGCAAGCCCAAGCCAGAAGCTTTCCAGAGAGTGGAAGAGAAAGAAGTTTTTCAAAGGGCTTTTCCAGCGTTCCCGTCCACCTCTGTTACTGCGCATCAGGCACCCGGGCAGGAAAATTAAACGCCGGCACATTTACGCAGAAGTAAATCCCACCAAGTTCAATGGGATTAACTCCCAAGTACGTGGGCAAAGGAACACAGCCAAAGAAGAATCCATTTAAGGCACCCGGCAGTATTTCCATAACAATGTGTTTATTCATTGCTTTTGTGGGAAGGAACTCCTAAGGAACATGCAGAGGAGCCAGTCGGATCTGTGAACCAGTTAAAGCTTGAATATGTAGCCTTTTTGTGTGTGTGTATCTGTATCTCTTAGACACCCACTGAAAGATACTGGCAGGCTTTATTTATCCTGGCCTCTGCATATACACACATTATACATTTATATACATTACCCTGCCCCGTGGAAGTTAAGGTGAAGATTACGCAGAAAATGTGATTCAAACCAAGATACCAGCCTGAGTCACAAAAACGTTACACTTAGAGGACTCAAATGGGGTGACATCAGTTTAAACTGAAGTGCTTCAGCTGAACCCGTTCGTGGACTGCAGCTCAGCCTCTTAATTCTACATGTTGTACATGCATGCAAATCCTAAAGCATACTCAAGAATTTGGGGCAGGGGGTCCCCAAGGCAAACTGTTTTGCAAGAAAGACAGCAGCCGAAGCCTAACTGTATTTACCCTAAAGTAAACCTCACGGTGTTTGATGGGACTTACTTCCAGGCAAAGGTACTTGGGGTGGCAGTCTGGGCTAGAGGCCGCCCAGTGCAAAGGGCACAGCTTAGAGATGCCAGAGGCAACCAGGTCCCCAGCCCTGCCAGAGGCGATACTCACCTTGAAAGTGCAGTTCAGCGGCACAGAATACTGTCCCCTTGCTTATTGACAGCAACAGCCTGCGCGACAACAGAACAGGAGTGACATTAGCATGAGGGCAAGTAATGAGCTTTGTCATAAACAACCTTCCCTGCCTGGCCGGCTGCAGCTTCTCCAGAACACTGAGAAGCCCTGGAAGAGAGGAAAACCAAGGCAACCCCACCCAGGGACGGAGAGAGCGGCAAGGAGCCGCCAGCCCCCAGAGCACCATTCTCCATGGATCTCCTCCGGGATGAGCAGTTAGCGACAGGTTGCAAGCGGCCGAGTGTGACAGCCTCTCACTCCATAGACCCACAGGGAACCCCTGCTTGCACCTGGTGCCACACAAGGTGCTGACAGTCGGAATTCAGAGATCCCATGGAGCTGTGGGAGTCCTTGCTGAGACCCTGGCACAACACTCCTGAGCCAATGCTGACAGTGGGGTGGTGGATTATGGAGCAGAGCGAGGCTATTCCCACATGCCCTAAGGTTGTTTTATTTTATGTCCCCTTCCAAAGGGTTTAAAGTCTTCCTCCCTGTTTCTTCCTAAACACAACGGCCCCAATCCAGCTCCAGGCACACAATAACAACGAGTGGCATCTCTTCTCTCTCCAGCCACTCGAACAGATTTACCTGGCCTGTTCTGTGGGGCCCTGGGGTTGAACATCAATGCAGATGTGCAGCCAGAAGCACATCTGGATCTCTGTTGGCTACTGGCGTAGAAGCCAGTTCATCTTCCCTGGTGGAAACGACTTCAACACAATGTAATTGGCAATGCAAGGCTGGCCAAGAACTGTACTACACTGAGCCCATGCGAAAGCTGAACATGATTCCTTGCATGCCTATTATTAATGGTACACCTATGTTGTATACATATGCAGTATGAACAGTTCCCGAAGGACAATGCCAGGCAAGTGTATAGTCTGTGTAGATGTACACGCACACAATGTTGCACGTTACTGCATTTTATATTCTGTCTGCGTAGGTATGTCCCTCTATCACACCCACAAGCAGACCTAGGCAAACTAATTACGTGTGCTCTTTAAAATCAGAATTAGAACATCTAACTTCCAATCCATAACCCATATTGCTTGGATCTGAGGAAATGCACTGACACCCCACTCAGATCAAAGAGCCTTTGTGCACACCTTTGGCTTTCTCGCCCCGTGCCCCGACAATGGCCAAAGCTCAGGATCTGAAAGAGAGAGCACCCAAGGGGAAAGGGCTCGAAGGAAAGGGAGAAAGGACACCACACGCTCCGCCTTGACTGTCTTGAGGATCGCAGTGCCCAGGAGGAGCGATCGTACCCCCTCCGAAGAACCGAGCCCAGCACCTCTCCGTGACGCACTTCGGCTTAACAGGTTGCTGGATGGCCAGGGCGGGGCACTGGGTGGCCCCTACAGGAGCCACGTCCCGCGGAGGGACGGCGAGGCGTCAGGGGCAGGAGGAGGGCGCGACGTCACCCTCCCAGTCCAGTCGGGGGACCCTTCTCCATCCACGGGCGCCGGAAGGGCCGAGTGCGAAGCGTGCGAGGCGCTCCTCCCGCCGCCCAGCCCAGCCCAGCCCTCCCCGTCCCGTCGGCGGCGGGCGGCTCTTACCGGGTCAGCCGCGTTGAGCGCCGTGAGCGGGGTCCGGGGAGGCCCGGCCGGGTGCAGCGGGGGCGGCGGCTGCTGCTGCTGCTGCCGGAGCAGCGCCGGGTGCGTCTCGAGGGCCAGCTGGAGGTCGAGGATGTAGTCGATGACGTGCTGCAGGATCTCCACTTTGCTGACCCGCTTGTTGGGCGGGATGGTGGGCACCAGCTTCCTGAGGCGGCTGTAGCAGTCATTCATGTCGCACTGGAGGCACAGCGCCGCCGCCGCCGCCGCCGCCTCCTCCTCGCCGCCCTTGTAGCAGCCGTGCTCGGCCAGGCAACGCAGAGCCAGCTCGCCGCCGCCGCCGCCGCCGCCGCCGCAACAGCAGCCTCCAGACAGCGCCTTCCTGCTCGGGTGTCGGACGGGACTCACCGCCTTCATGGCGCAAAGGCAGGCAGAGATAGCCCGCTCGGGCAGCGCCGGGGCTCGGCAGCTCCCACCCGCAGTGCCAGCCGGCAAGAGGCGAGGCAGCGGCGCTCGCTGACCGGACCTCGGCGTGCACACGATCTCCGGGCTTTGCAAAAGGGGCAAGATTTAGGGGGGCAAAAATGAAGGAGAGGAGGAAATTTGCACTCAATCCCCCCGGGGGAAAAAAATCCTAATCTCCCCCGCCGCCGCCGCCGCCCGGCAACACAGGCTACCACTCGCTCACCCTGCCTACCCTGCCTTCCCTACCTCCTACTCCGAGCCCCACCGCCTTTGCTCAGCCCAGTTTGCATCGCCGCACGGCGTATATATATAGCACGGGGTACAGGCGGGGCGGGGCGCGCGCGCCGCCCGGGGCGGGGGGAAAAAAACCGGTGGGGGGGGGGGGGGGGTGGACGAGACACAAGAGAAAGGGAGGAGTGATGGGCATGGGAAAAAAAGGGGGAAGCCTGAGCGAAGAGAGCCGCGCTTTAGCCAATCGGGAGAGGCGGTTTCCTCCGTGGAACGTCGCTCTAGCCAATAGCGAGCGGCTTCCATTCTGTCAAGCGCCGTGTAGGGTCTGGGAGAAAGGCAAGCTGTCGAATCCGAGGGGCTGGGGAGGGAAGCGGGGGGAAGAAGTTCCTAATGAAGAACTGCGGGAATGCGAATGGAATTCACTCTCGCTCGCCTGTGGCTTGAAGCATGTTATCCCCAGCGGCACTTAGAGCCCTGCGCAATGCCCGGCGCTCCTCTTCCCGTGATCGGGGTAGCTCTGAAGACGAGAAGCAGCAATGGCCGTTTGCTATCATATTCTTTATTTAAAAAAAAACAACAACAACAAAAACAGCCTTTTTCTTTTTCAGGCTCCTTAATTGTCACTTCACCAGCAAGTCCCCGGAAGAGACGGTGGGAGATGGCAGCTTCTCTAGTCTCATGCGTTTTCATACCTTTGGCATCCCCCTCCCTCCTCGGCCTTATTTTTTTTGACACTCGGGGTATTTTCGCAGGCAATAATCATCTCCAGACTTGGACGCGGAGAAGTTGCTGGGGATGGGGTTGGGGGGGCGGGAGTGCTTAAGAAAAGCAATTGCCTTGCAACATTAAATTAGAGCACATAGCTATTAAAAATTCATGGCGGTAGGGTATTTAAAATTCCTCCATGCCATATAATATTAATCCATTTAATGTAAAATTCATACCTGTAACTTAATTTGCCTCATTAATGCCCCAGATCACGTATTAGTTCAATCTACCATGTTTTAAATATGATGCTGGAAATGCCCCGATTTCTGTACTTTGAGACTGCACATTAAAATTAACGTGCACAAACCTCACGTAGTGGACTGCAGCATTTGAACTGAATAATGTGCCTTGCTTCAACTTTCTTGGAAGCCCTTTGTTAAGATTCTGGATTAACCCCCCCCCCCAACCATCCCAGAATGAACCAAAAATAAAACACTACCTTGCATCTTCTTAGCCATGCAGCATTTTTGTATTTACAAAATGATGTACATTCCATAGGAGGGGGGGGATAGTCTGGATATATTTAAGTGACCTCATAGATTTCAAATGAGCCGCACAGTCAATGGTTGGATAATTGTGAATAAATGATGTTATAAAGGGATTGTGAATAAAATGTGGTAAAAAAGAACTAAGGCTACAAGCCATAGAACACTTTCCTGAGAGTATGTCCCATTGAATAAGATGGGACTTATTTCTTAGTAGACCTGTTTATTGGAGACTGTATAATTCTGTTTCACCTCAAGAACACCCAAAAGGAGACTTTTGGCATATGCCCCTAAACCTATCAGCATGGTTGGGTGTTCTTGAGGTTGGGGAGAGGGCATTCAAAATTTTGGTTTTTTGTTTAATTCCAATGTGAAAAAAGTCTATTTTGCTTGTCTAGTGTGGTTTTTAAAAAATACACACTTAAAAGCCTCTATTGTTTAAGGACCTAGACACGTATTTTATATAAACTGGGGGAGAAGCCCTCCATAAAATCGAAACTTTCTGCATTTTAGTCAGTGGGATTCTTCTTGTGGATGCTTAAGCCCCAACTAACTCAAATTAAATAACTGATTTCTGAAGAACCATGGATAGGATTGTGCTGCCTAGGTTGATCTTCCAAGTGGACAGGTTTACGGTTGGACAGGTGGTCGGCTCCATGTCACAGTTCTGAAGGCACTTGTTTTCCAGGGCTGACTGTTAGTCTTTGGAAGGAAGTCTCATTGTGATGTGTAAGAGGCATCAAACAAATAGAACGAGGATTGATGTGACTTGTGGGCTACAGCAGTGACCTTTATATTAGGTGGTCATTTGTTTTAGTTTCCGGTCACTGATACTTTCCTAGAAGCATCATTTACTTCTGAGTCTTCCCCACTGCTGGGTCTTGATAAGATTCTAATAAGTTTCCTTTTGGTAATAACTTTGCTGATGATGTAAAGATTTTTTTTAAACAACCTTGATCTCCAGATCAAGGAGGTGACCTGAAATCTTGCTGTCCCCATCTTAATTAAAATCTGTGTGCAACTAGATAGACTACTGTATTTGTTTTAATTGCATAGAATCCATTCTTACAGCTAATCTGATTTCACTTTAGGAAACTGTGTGTGTGTTTGTGTGTCATCCCAGTCTGCAAGCCGTTCTTCTGGAGCCAATTTTGGTCTGAATTGATGTGTATATATTTGTGCGGAATCTCAGTGCTGAACTGTTTCTGAGTCTTTATTAGCTAGCTCACTAGACTAAGGAGTCAAACATCTAAGAACTTTTGAGAATTCTGACTGAGTCTTCAAAAGGTGGTGGTATAGAGAAGTATCTTTCCTTCATAGACAAAAGCACCCACAATTCTGCATTAAAATACATGTTAGAATATACTAATATACTTAAACTGGGGGATTTATTTTTACTGCACTGGCTTTCTGATTTGCAAGGATAACTGTTTTTATTGACCAATGGATGAGGCAATGCATAAAGTGCTGAATGCTCAGAACTGTGCATAGAAAATTCAGGGGGAGCTGTAGAAGTCATTTTTCCTGACAGCATCAAGTTGAACTGTTTTAAAGATTTATATTCCACCTTTATTCATACTCCAAAGTGGTTTACAGCATAAATAAAGCATGCAATAATAAAAATGCCCTGCATGTCATATCAAACTAAAATAAAAATATGCAATTATATTTTAAACAGCACGGACAAAATAAACCTCAGTTAACCCCCAAAACTTTCAGAAGAAAACAGCCTTGCTGTCCCCCCCCCTTTAAAAGCTGTACGTGGGGGGACATTTATGAAATCCGATGACAAGCAAATTCCATAACCCCAGAGCCACTGCAGAGAAGATAGATTTCGGTCTTCCATTGTTTTTGCCTCCTTTACTGAGATAACTTTAAGCAACCTGAGAGAAAGTAGGAGATTTTGCTTCTGCCCTTGGCTTTCTTTGCTTCTCACTTCTGTAGCTTAAGAGGAGTCACCAGCCTGTCCCTGACTCAGTTTACTCTTCCATAATACAACTCCAGAATTAATCTTTGTCAATTGCATTGAGGGGACGTATTTGAAGCATTCGTGCACTGTATCTAATCGTGAAGTAGCTGGACCCTGTGCAGATGATGAAGACAGCAAGGCCAAGGCCACCCACAGACGCAGGAGAGTCTCTACATATGTAGAGAGGACTCCCCAGGTATTCATTTAAATTTTTTTTTAATCAATTTAGTGAAATTGCTGGGGACAGCTATGCTCCAGAAGATTGGAATGCTGGAAAAACTGAGAGTTACTTTAAGGGGAAAGGGGGGGGGAGGGAGAGGAGAAAGTTCTGGAAAGGAAGATACTGAAGCATGGTGCAGAATTTGCAAAAAAAACCCCCCCCCCCCCAGTTCTTTTCATGTCCCCAGCTTGTTAAGAGAAGTAACTTGCACGAGGCCAACAATTCATGTTGTATTCTACAAAAAATGTTAATATCTCCATCCCCCTTTCAAATGCAGGCCAGAGCTCCATTGCAGAATATCCAATTTTCTCTATTCAGAGGAGGCTGTGCAAATTAAGCAAATATACATTAGTAATCTGCCCAATTCATTTTATTTCTAAGATACAGCTTTCCTGTAGGGGTTACAGGCTCATTGGATTTTAAAAACCGAAAACTGGAGCATTTCATGATGGTAAGGTCTGTGCCAGATTTTTAGATTTTGTGTCTGTACTTGATGTGTGTAATACTCATAACCCTGAATTCAATGGTCTGCTGACAGCAGAATACCTGATTGATGTAGCTCACATCACTCTGTTCTGTTTTTCTAAGGCTTTTGTCTGATGCTTGATTTTTCAAATGTGGAAGAACACTATTTCATCCTTCTGTTTTAAAGGCAATCTGTGCCTCTGTGGTGCTTTCCACACAGGGATGGGCTTGTGTGATATCCCATTGTCGGTGTGGCTGCCAAAACAGCAGCAACAGCAATGGGGCTTCTATATGGCAGGTTTCCTACAGTTTCCCTAACCTCCCCCCCCCAACAGTGGCCATTCGCCCTCCCCTGGACCACTAGAGCTTTTTCAATTGTTTAAAAATAAATCAGCATTTGAATGTCGTTACAGCAATGTACCATTACAAAAATGTGTAACAGGGTCTCTGAATTCCTATCATTCCTTTTTTTCTTTTAAAAGTACATCTCTAGCCTCTTCCATTACAAAGATATGCCTTTAACCTTGTATCTCTGCAACATAAGGGACTAGAAACTTCCTTCCTTCCCTCCCTCCCTCCCTCCCTCCCAACTGGGAATTCAGAGAACTTGGTATGCATATTGGTATAATGTTGTATTGAATTAATGATATTCTGGTGCCATTTTTTAAAAAAATTAAAAGCTCCCTGGAGGTAAGGTGAAGAAATGGGGACAGGGTAAGAGGAAGTAGCTGACGTGGGTGGAAAAATCAGAATATTCTCACCTACACAGTAGCTATCCAGGCTTTACTGTGATCTTTCCCAAAACTTTGAATCAAACCATGTTTGAGAAAGATCAAAAAAGCCAGGGAAACCCCCAGGAGGTACACAAATACACCATGATGCTGTGGGGAAGCAGGAACCCCCCCCCCACTTCCCCAAAGCATTGAACCAGGGGCAGATAACCTAAGCAGAAGTGACCAATGTCTTCCCCTACCTACTTTTCTCCTCAGTCTTGTCCTTTAGGAAAGGTTTTGTGACTACATCAAATCAGCTTACCCCTCCCCCCCACACAAACACATGAACATGTGTTCAGACTGATACGTGGAGTTAGCTTGCATGTTTGTGCAGGGAGTAGAAAACCAGAATCTTTTATTGTGGCTGTGAGTAGTGAGTTTCAGGAGGAAATGGATGAAAGACCTGGTGTAAAGGTTTTACAAGGGATGTGGAGTTTATTGAGGGATTTGGAACAAGCGAATACTAGCAAATATGAAATCAAGGCATGAACGAATAGCACATTTCTTATCCAAACTAATACCATAACAACAACTAAAAACTGGCCAGTGCTACGACAATTTGGAACAGGAGTTACGTTTAAGCTAAAGATGTAAATGTGGGGGAAATGGAGAGCTGAACAGAGGTGAGGTGGAATCCTTTGGGACAGAGGTGTCTCATCTTCCAGATGTGAGGCTTAAATAGCAGAGAGGAGCAAAGTGGCAGCTCTCTGTGTGGTGCAGGATGGTTTGGGAAATAAGGGGAGATCGATCAAGACGGGGAGCGAAGATATGCATGTCTTAGTCTGTGTAGAAATCAGGATGGAAGAAGGAAGTGACCAGTGTGTTGGGAGTTTGAATTGTAGTCCAGCTTGTAGCCAGAATCAGACTCCAATTATTGGCTCTAAAGCCAAGCTAGTTATACTGTTAGGGGCCCAAAGAACATGGGTTCTTTTCAGGAAACAAAAGATTGAAACAGAGGATAAAGGACTACTTCGGAGTTGTGCAATTTATCAGGAGAAAACTATAGAACTGATTAAATTACCAGGGAAGGGAAGCAGGAAGGTAAGTTTTTAATTGAATTATAATTCAGAATGACAAAACTGGAGACATGACACTGACAGTACACTCCTAAGGAGAGTTACTCCAGTCTAAGCCCATTCATTTCAATTGGTTTAGTCTGGAGTGACTTTCCTTAGGATTATACTGTGAGTCATAAATTTGTGTCAGACCCCACAGCTGGCAATCAAGTACACGCTTGTAGAAAGGTTTTACTTTATTGAAGCCATGACGTACTGGAACATAGTCACTGTTCAGAATACAGAAATGGGCTGTGCAAGGTATAATAAAGCAAGTTCATAATTCTAGTAGCCAATAGACAAGATTCCCGCGCGAGCGGCTGGAGTGTCGTGCTCCCACCAAAACCCTGAGAACCAACATTCCCTTTAAAGATAAACAATTCTACTATTCGCACACTACTGTTCAGAAAGGCTAAGCAAAGCGGCTTGCTCTTCCCCACCTGTGGCCTGATAGCATTACTTCAAAGCGAGGCTAGCGTACATAGAAAGGAATGCATATATACTGGAAGATGAGCGCATGAGAGTCTGGTTAGACATGCGCCTGTGAAGTCGAGGGGGAGGGGGGTTCTAAGGTAACCACTACATCTACTTCTAACCCCTATTGGCAGCTTGCTGACATACTGCCCCTTCGAAAATTCTCTTCCCACCAAATCTCCCAGTCAGGGCGGGAGACCTCCCGGTTTCTCCGGGAACTCCCGGTGAAATCTCCTGAGCATGTTAGGGGCCCGAATATCCCCTACTTCCACCCATTCGAGGTGCTGGGGTCCAAAGTCCTTCCATTCCACCAGGTAAAACAGTTTGCCACGTTTTAACTTCGAGTCCAAGATTTGGGCAATCTCGTAATGTGCTTCGCCATCCACCAAGACAGGCGGGGGAGGTGGATGATCCTCACGCCATTGGCAAGACCCATTGTCCTTTTTCAGAAGGCTGAAATGAAACACAGAATGTAAGGATCGCAAATTCTTAGGGAGTTCCACATCTACTGCCACCTCATTGATGAGTTTTCACACCTTAAACGGTCCAATAAATTTCCAGCCCAGTTTCCGACTGGGACCCAACATTTTGATGTTTTTAGTGGACACATACACAAAGTCCCCAGGCCGTAGAGCCCAACCCTCCACCCTTCCCCTATCGGCCATTTTCTTATAAGCAGCTTTGGCTGCATTTAGAGTTTTGCACAACACAGGCCAAGCCTCTTGCAATGATTTACACCAGTTGCTGGCATCGCTAGAATCTAAGGCCCGTTTCCCTTCCAACAATGGCATTGGCGGGCTGTCATAACCATACAGCGCCTTGAAAGGGGACATCCCAATCGCAGAGTGACAGGTGTTATTGTAACAGTACTCAGCCAAGGGCAACAAGTCACACCAATCATCTTGTTGGTAGTTAGTGAAACACCGAATGTACTGCTCCAAAGTCTGATTCACTCTCTCGGTTTGCCCGTCAGTTTCAGGATGATAAGCGCTGCTAAGTCCCCTTTCTACTCCCAAAATGTCCATGAGCTCCTTCCAGAATTTGGAGACAAATTGCGTTCCCCTGTCGGAGACCACCTTGCTCGGTAGCATATGCAGCCACACCACGTTAGTTAGGAACGCTTTGGCCAAGGCTTTGGCCATGGGCAGTGATGGGAACGGAACAAAGTGTGCCTGCTTGGAAAAAAGGTCGACAACCACCCAAATAACAGTCTTGTTTTTACTAGGAGGCAAATCAGTAATAAAATCCATCAATATGACTTCCCAGGGCCGGTTAGGGGTAGGAAGCGGATGTAGCAGTCCTGGAACCTCCCCCCCCACCTAGGTTTTCTCATGGCACAAATTTGACAGGTGTGGACAAACTCCAAAAGATCTTTGCGCATGTGTGGCCACCAGAATTGCCTCTGGAGCAATTGGCGTTGACGAACTGGAGTTGACGAACCCTGAATGCCCCGCCAGTTTCGAGCCATGCACTGAGTTCATAATGTCTTTTCAGAGGGCGGCTGGGATATATACCTTACCATCCTTGTACCACCAGCCATCCTCCCCCCTTTGGCAAGTCTCCCCCCCTCCAGTAAGTGTTTATCGCTCTCTGAGAGTTCCGAAAGAAACCGCTTGAGCCAGGGTGATTCAGGCGGAGACGAGGGAAGTGAGGTCTTTGGAGACGGGGACTTTGGCTGCTTGGCTGCTTGTTGTAACCACTCCGCATAGTTGGGCGGGAGTGAAAACTGAATCCAGGATGATGTCGCGCTGGCTCGCGTGTTGGGGGAGGCGTGACAACCCGTCCGCTAGTGAGTTAGCCGACCCCGGGAAATGGTGGAGCGTGAACTGGAATTTTGAAAAGAAGTCAGCCCATCTCAGCTGCTTGGCGTTCAGGCAGCGGGGCGTTTTCAAAGTCTCGAGATTTTTATGATCAGTCCACACTTCAAACGGCACCTGAGCCCCTTCAAGCCAGTGCCTCCATGTTGAAAGTGCCAGCTTGACAGCTCCCGCCTCCTTCTCCCACACGGACCAATGTCTTTCAGAGTCATTAAATTTTTTAGACACATACGCCAGCGGGTGTAAGAACCCATCCTCCCCTTCTTGCAGGATAGCCGCCCCCATGGCTACGTCCGATGCATCCATTTGCACAATGAATTTTTTTGATTCATCGGGATGGGCGAGGACTGGCTCTGACGTAAAGAGCTCTTTCAAGCGCCTGAAAGCCTCTTGGCATTCTGGAGACCATGCTAATGATGCGCCTGGTTTGGTGGCGTCCTCGCCCTTCCCTTTTGTTTTCAGTAAGTCAGTGAGGGGAAGGCTAATTTGCGCAAAGTTCTTTAAAAATGAGCGGTAAAAATTGGCGAATCCTAAGAAGGATTGTAACTGCCTCCTAGTTCTCAGAGCCTCCCACCCCAGTACATCCTGCACTTTCCCGGGGTCCATCTCGAGGCCCTCCTCCGAAATGCGATAGCCTAGGAAGTCAATATGGGTTTTGTGGAATTCACATTTTGAAAGTTTGGCGAACAGTTTGTGCTTGTGCAACGTAGTCAGAACTTCTCTCACCAACTTTATGTGGGAGGGTAGATCGGGGGAATAGATAAGGATATCATCTAGAAACACCAACACCCCCTTAAACAGATGTTTATGCAATACTTCATTGATCAAATTCATAAAGACCCTCGGGGGCCCCTGAAGCCCGAAGGGCATCACCTCAAATTGCCCCAAGGGAGTGTTGAATGCGGTCTTCGCCTCGTCGCCTTCCTTAATGCGCACTCGAAAGTAAGCATCACGTAGATCAAGCTTAGAGAAGATTTTCCCCTTTGCCGCCTCAGCAAGCAAGTCTTTAATTAAAGGCATAGGATAAGCATTGGTGGCTGACACTGCATTCAAGCCCCGGTAATCCGTGCAGAGTCTCAGCCCACCGTCTTTCTTCTTGCGGAATAGAACCAGTGCTGCGAAAGGCAAGGAGGTTGGTCTAATGAAGCCCCTGGCCAGATTCTTGTCAATAAACTTAATCATCTCCTCTTTTTCTGCGGGTCCCATTGAATAAATTTTCCCTTTTGGTAGCTTGGCTCCCGGAACCAGTTCAATGCTGCAATCGAAGTGTCTATGGGGGGGTAGCTCATCTGCCTCCTCTTCCCCAAAGACTGGTGCTAAATCTCTGTACTCCCGGGGAAGCGCTTTCATCTCTTCTCGGGTAAGGAGAGCTAACGGGGAATCAGTCACTGGGTTTACTCCCCACTCCGGGTTCCATTTATGACCGGAACACTTGGGAGACATGAAGTCAATCTTCCCTTCTTCCCAGAGGACGTACGGGTCGTGGCTGTATAGCCAAGGGGCCCCCAATACCAGTGAAAATCTCACTGTTGGGGTGATTATGAAGGAGCGTTGTTCCCAGTGATCCCCAGCCCCCATTCGCAAAAGCATAGTCTCGTATAAACACGGGTCTTTCATGGGGGACCCATCCATTTGGGTGAATACCAAGGGGTCTTTCAGCCGTTGCACTACGGCTTCAAGTCCCGACACTACTGACGGGCTAATCAAGTCCCTCCCACACCCCGTCAATAAGCGCTTATACATGCACATGAGTCCCCAGGATGGGATTCATCAAAGACACAGTCACGAAGAAAAGTTTGCGCAGCAGTACCGGATGGGCCTGATTGTGGACCCGAGACCCAAGAACCTTGGTGGCATGGATGCAGGAGGCAGAGAGCACCGAGAGTCACTTGTGCACCATGTGGCTGGATAACACGGTAGCGACCGGGAGAACCCCGGCACCCCCCCACCCCAAGGCAAAGGCCACCCCACAGTTGCCGTCGGTCAGAGAGCAATGGATGAAACAGGGGCTGTGCCTAAGATGTGGGGACCACGGCCATTTCGCAGCTAACTGTCCCCTGGGAGAGGGCAGAGGAGCAACGGGGAAAGAAAGTGACAAGTGTTGGAGCGACTTGCTTCCCAGAAAAGGAACGGTGAAAGCCAGAAGCCCCCGCGCCCTGTGAGCCGAGGTGGAGGTGTTGGAGAATGAGGTGAGTGGGGAGGAGGAAACGGAGATGGCGGGAAAAAGCCAGGTCCTGCTGTAAGTGGCGCTGAGCAGCAGGACCCAACGACAGAGGCGCCTGAAGTGGTGAGCAGCTACCCACCCCTATTTTTCGTGACTGTGACTATTATGAACCCCACCATGGGCACGCATATTAGGGTCTGGGGCCTCATCGATTCAGAGTGCGGGTGAGATTTAATCAACCCCTCCTTGGTTGCAGGCCTGGACGCGGACATGGTTCGATTGGGTCCCAGATGAAAGAGCCCTGTAAATACGAGACTGTACCGTTACGCATGGGGGCAGGGGACCATTGGGAAGAGCTAACTTTTATTGTGGCCCCTGGGGACAGATTCCCCCTGGTACTGGGAAACCCATGGCTCCATGGGCATGATCCCTATATTTTGTGGGGTGACAGGATTATAAAGTTCATCTCCCCTAGATGCCAAGGCCATCTATGGAACCCAAAGTGGGGGGCGGCTCCTGGCAATGACCAAGTTCGAGCGTGCTTAGCTACTGAAGAACTGGCCAAAATCCCTCGGGACGCAGGGCTCTTTTTGTAGCAGGGAGTTGCGGAAATTTATTGACAAAAACTTGGCTAGAGGTTTCATCCGGCCAGCTTCTTCCCCGTATGCGCCCCCCGTTCTATTCCGGAAAAAGAAGGATGGGGGTTTGCAGCTGTGCACTGACTACCGGCGGTTGAATGCTGTCTCCTCTACAAATGCTTTCCCTATGCCGTTAATCTAAGATCTCTTAGCTGAAGTGGCTAAGGGGAAGATCTTTTCCAAGCTTGATTTGTGAGACGCTTATTTTCGGGTGCGCATAAGGGAAGGGGATGAATTTAAGACCACTTTCAATACCCCTTTGGGAGAGTTCGAATACCTGGTGATGCCATTTGGTCTCCAGGGCACTCCTGGAGTGTTTATGAATTTAATAAATGAGGTGTTGCACGAGCACCTGTTTAAGGGGGTGCTGGTCTACTTGGACAACATTTTGGTGTACTCCCCCGACAAGACCTCTCATGTGCAGTTGGTGAGAGAGATGCTCAAAAAGTTACACAAGCACAGCTTCCGGTCGGGGTAAAATGGTGATTTGATGCACCTTGAAAGTGCTCAGGGTATGTGGTGGTGCCTTACAGCAGTTTGGACTGTATTTTGGTCCAACGCGGCTTCCCCCAGGCAGGGGGAATGACTAGCAGGCATCAAGACCCAAGAGAGAGTTGAGATTGGTGTGATCAAGTCTCGGAGGAGGCTTGTATTACACTTTGATCCCCTCTCCCGAAGTGGGCGATTGCAATCAGCACTAAAGGAGCACACCGAGCTGGAATGCCAGCTTAAAATTGTCGTTTCCCGATCTCAAAGATTAAAGGGAAAGATTTGGAACAACGGAGACAGTACGAAAACCTGAATAAACAAATTAGGTAACAATTACCATTTTACTTACCGAGAAATGGAGATGAGCGCATGTTGAAACATCCGGATAAGAGATAACGAACTTTTTAAAAAAATTGAGTGAAAGTGGACTGAGAAAAAGTTATTAAATGAAGCAAATTTATGGGGGGAAAGGAAATTGTTTAACATTCCTGTGGTGGTGAGAGAGATAAGAGTCTGAAACTTACGTCCGAAAGAGCGCGAGAACAGAGGGGGAGAAGAGTGGAAATAGATAAGGAAGGCAGTGTTCTGGAAGTGACGTGGAGGGGACATAGAAGAGACGCAGAACTGTGGCCAGACAGGAGTCCGGAAGACCGAAAGATCAGAAGGTAAAGCGACGGACCGGAAGAGGAAGGGGAAAGAAGAAGGAGAGACACCAGAAGGTGAGAAGAGGCGCGATCAAGCGGACGGACAGGAAGTGAAAGACAAAAGAGACTACTCTGGTATATAAAGCCATAGAGTTGGTGCGCCCAACATTTTTGGGAGGACTAACTTTTAAAACTTAAATTTCTGGCTGAAATTAGAAGTCTGAAAGAAGAAAATAGAGCGGTTTGGTTAAGTGCATGAAAGGCAATCGAACTGTGTAAGTGGAACTTTAATAAATTTTCAATAACGGATTTAAGACAGAGACCAAGAGCTGCGTTGTGGTCGACTCCAAAGATGACTAAGGCTAAGGACAAGGAATGGCAAGCAGCAATGGAAGCTATGGAAAAGAGGATGATGGATGCTATTCAAGAGTTGGGAACCACAATGAAAGAACTGGTAGTCTCGGAGGTGGCTGACCTTAAAAAAGAAGTGGGAGAAATTAAAAAAGAGTTTCAAAGCCTAGCACAAAAAACTACTGAACTAGAGCAAAAAAATACAAGAGATAAATTTAAAAGTGGATACAGTGGTGAAGGAAAATAAAAAGATTGACACAATGATGGAATACGGGGGTATGCAGACCCATCTGAGGCTGAGAGGGGTGGAAGAGAAATTGGATGATGATATTCGTACTAGAGTGATCAAAGCCTTTGCAGAATATTTACAAGAAGAAGTGGAAGATATTGAATTTAACTTTGATTTGGTCTATAGAGTGAACTCAGCTTATGCACAACAGAAGAATTTGCCAAGAGATGTGATTGTTCAGTTAATAACTAAACGGGTGAAAGAGGTTATACTCAAGAAACAATTCACTGAACCATTAGAAATGGAAGGAAAGAAGATAATAATAATGAAGGAGATTCCCAGAGTAATTATTCAAGACAGAAAGAAATACAAGAGACTTACAGACAAATTGAGACAGCAGAGTATTAGATACAGATGGGAAATACCACAAGGGGTAAGCTTTACCTTTCAAAGCCAAAGACATATGATCAAGACAACGGAACAAATGCTCAGATTTATGTTTGAAAATGAAAAAGACTTTGGAGAAAAGTAATGAGACATCAAGATGGAGTACAAATTGATATCATGGAATGTAAATGGACTTAATTCACCCAATAAAAGGAAAATTGTGAAACATTGGCTGGGAAAACAAAAGTGTAATGTTATTTGTTTGCAAGAAACTCACATTAAAAAGCAAGATTCTAAATACTTGGTTGTCAAACAATTAGGGGAGGAATTTTATTCTCTGGCTGAAAAAAAAATAGAGGGACTGTGATATATATCAAGAAAGAATTGGAACCCAAAGAAATCTTCAAAGATAAAGAAGGGAGATATATTGCAGTGGAAATTACTATGTATCAAAAGAAAACCCTGATTGTAAATATTTATGCTCCGAATGGAGCAAAAGAGACTTTTTTTTTTAAAGATTTGACCCAAGAGTTGGACCAGGTGACCTATGATCAGATTGTGTTACTGGGGGACTTAAATGGCACGATAATAAATTGGACAGAAAATCGAAGAAGTCAGATGAAAAGGTAGGGAAGTTACCAAACGTTTTCTTCAAGTTGGCAAAACTAGAGAAATTGGAAGACGTGTGGAGGAAAT
>NW_015170389.1:122381-124221 GCF_001447785.1 Gekko japonicus | reverse complement strand
TCTGCACCCTCTTGGTTTTGCCCACATCCGTTGTGAAGTGAGGCCTCCAGAACTCCAAGTGCAGCCTGACCAAGGCAGCATACAGAGGGGCGATGACCTCCTGCGATTTCGATTTTATGGCCCTTCTAATACAACCCAAGACTGAATTTGCCCTTTTTTGCCACCGCATCACACTGACGGGTCATATTCAGTTTACAGTCCACCCTTACCCCAAGATCTCTTTCGCATACGCTACTCCCCAGACACGTATCCCCCGTGACATTTTTGTGGCCGAGATGTAATACTGTGCATTTATCCTTGTTGAATTGCATCTTGTTCGCAACGGCCCCCTTCTCCAGAGTATTCAGGTCTTGCTGAATTGAGGCAGTACTGACTTGGGAGGGCCACATTCTGTAGTGGTTAAGAGTGTCAGGCTAGTATCTAGAAGACCCAGATTCAAATCCTGACTCATGTCATGAAAGCTCCCAGGGTGATTTTGGGCCAGACCACCCCCCGCAGCCTAACTTACCTCACAGGTATCTGAAGAAGCGAGCATTCCCACAAAAGCTTACACCTGGAATAAAAGTTTTTTTGGTCTTAACGGTGCAACTGGACCCAAACTTGGTTCTTTCACCGCACAGGGTTGTCGTGAGAATAAAACGGAGGCGAAGGGAGCGGTGTAAGCAGCTTTGGGTCTCCATTGGGGAGGAAGGGGGGTTATGGATGAATTAAATGATTAAATAACTAAAAATAAAACGTTCTGATTCCGAAGGAGGCCACTTTGTGTGACCAGGCATCCAAGTCCACTGCGGTCTAAAGACGGCTAACATGTCTGGAAGTGTTCTTCTCCCTTTCTCACAAGACAAGAACTCCTTGTGGGCACTTCATGAAATTGCTGAGCAGTCAGGTTAGAACGGGTAAAAGGAAGTCCTTCTTCACCCAAAGAGTGATTAACACATGGAATTCACTGCCACACGAGGTGGCGGCGGCTACAAGCATGGACGGCTTCAAGAGGAACTTGGATGAACATCTGGAGCAGAGGTCCATCGGTGGCTATTAGCCACCAGGTATAGATGGGAACTCTCGGTCTGGGGCAAGGGATGCTCTGTATTCTTGGTGGGTGGGTGTTTGGGGGCAACAGTGGGAGGGCTTCTAATGTCTTGGCTCCACTGCTGGACCTCCTGATGGGCACCTGGTATTGTTGGCCACTGTGTGACACAGAATGTTGGACTGGATGGGCCACTGGCCTGATATCCAACATGGGTTTCTCTCATGTTCTTATGAGATGGGCCCCATTGGCCAAGCGGATCCCCTGGGGCTCAGGATTCCAGGAGTGGCATCTTTATTTGCAAGAAAGCCATTCAGCAAGGCTTTGATTTTCTAAGATACATACACAGATGCGTATTTGATTCTTATATATGCATATTTTATGCAACTGCAGATTCTTTTATGCCGATGCTAAGAACATTTTTGTGCAATCTTAAAATGTACCCCGCCTACATGTGCCACGCTGCCAGTAAGACAAGAGTCCCTGGCACAGCCATTCTTTGGAGGGTGGCTCTCCCACTTGGAGCCACAGCCTGGCTGCCACTACAGGGGTGGGGGGGGCAGAATGGAAGTCGAGATGTCTGACACCCTGGGGGCCAGCCTACAGAGATGACTAAGAGGGGACATGATAAGAGGTTTATAAAATTATGCACGGGGTAGAGAGAGCTGACAAAGAGGACTTTTTCTCCCTCTCCCAAAAGACAAGAAGAAGAAGAAGAAGAAGAAGAAGAAGAAGAAGAAGAAGAAGAAGAAGAAGAAGAAGAAGAAGAAGAAGAAGAAGAAGAAGAAGAAGAAGAATAAGAAGAAGAGGAGG
>NW_015170389.1:119662-122135 GCF_001447785.1 Gekko japonicus | reverse complement strand
GAGGTAGGTGGGGCTGAGAGAGCTCTGACAGGAACGGCCCTTTTTCAAGGACAGCTCTTATCAGAACACTGGCTTGCCCAAGGTCATCCAGCAGGTGCAAGTGGGGAACCAAACCCGGTTCTCCCAGATTAGAGTCAGCGCACTTAACCACTACACCAAACTGGCTAGAAGTTGAGAGCATCCAATGAATCTGATGGGTGGTAGATTTCTTCTTTACATAGAGAGTGATTAAAAGGTGGGATTCGCTGCCAGAGGGTGTAGTAACTAAAGGGAACTCCGGATTCAAAGGCAGTCAACCTCTGGATCCCAGGGCCAGGAGGGAACAATAGGGGAAGGCCTCGGCCTCTCTGCCCTGTTTCTTGGCCCTCCAGAGGAACTGGTTGGCCACCATGTGAGAGACGGGGTGGTGGACTAGATGGACCCTCACTGGTCTGATCCAGCAGGGCTCTTCTGAGGTTCTTACTGGGAGAGCCTCCTGTATGACACTGCTGAAAGAAAGGAGAGTGTCGTCAGTGCTACTCAGCCAGGTTTGCGCAGGGGACACTCTGGGTGGGTTGTGTCCCCAGCTCTTTAGAGGGAGGCGGGAGAGACCTGTGCATTTCCCATCCTGGGCACCGAAATTTCTTGGGTCGGGCCTGCTTCGAACCCCAGAAGGCCCATTAACAGAGGGGGCCGTTGCAGAGCTCTCAGGCTCTGGCCTTTCCCGCCTGCCCTCCCCGCAGCTCAGCTCTGTTCCTTTTCTGCAGAAGTAAACAAATCTACACAGGGAAAGACAATAGCGAACAGGCTTGTTCCTAGATATTTGTTAATTAGGGACATATGTCTCCTAAAGGAATCATTGTGCAAAAGGGGGGGGGACCTTCTGCTCTCCAGCCCCCTTCATTAGCATGAAGCCAACGCCATTGGCTCGGGGGCTGTGATGTCAGAGGGTGACTTGTAAACTTTGGGTGACTGTAGATTGTTAGCTTGGTTTGCAATTCCATCAGTCCGCTGGAGTAAAGAGGGAGGGCGGAAAAGCAGAACAAAAAACCCCAGATGCGCTCTCTCGCTCACCGGCTCCTGCGAAGGCCCGGGGTTCGCAGCAGTCTTGTTAATTAGGATGCAGGGAAGGAGAGCAGCATGAATCAAAGGCAGGGCCGCAGGGGAGCTGAGGAGAAACAAATGCAACCCAGCGGTGCGTCTGGGTAGCTGAGAGCCGGGCAGGAGGAGCTGGGGGGGGGAGGCTCTGAAAGGGGGTCCCTGCCTCCAGTCCAGAGTCAGGAGTTCTTTCCTGACAGGTGCATTTCAGAAGCCAAGATCTGACCTGGAGGTTTGATTCTCCGCCCCTTTTTTTTTTGCACAAAGCAAATTTTCCCACAGTAAGTCCTTTACACAGGAGAGTCTCCCGTAGCCCACTTAGTGCCAAAGGCTTATCAGGAGAGGAGGGGATGTGGCCGATGTTCCCTCTAAGCTGTGGAGTCTGGTGAGCAAACATTCTACTTTGTGAGCGACTGGCATTAAAGCTGTGAGCGAGTGATTTTGGCTGCTGCATCAATTAGTTTGCTCTGGAGCCCCATCCTTCCTGAGCTGAGACAAAAATGTGTGAGCCGGAGGCTAGAAAACTGTAAGCTGGCTCACACTTACTCAGCTTAGAGGGAACAATGTGGCACGGCATCCTTGCAGCAAGTAAGTCAGTCTGAGGCTGCCCAGTGGCCCAATGAATGGGGATCTCTTGGAAGCAATGCTCCCTCTAAGCAGTGGAGTCTTGTGAGCAAAGATTCTACTTTGTGAGCTACTGGCGTTAAAGTTCTGAGCGAGGAATTTGGCTACTGCATAGATTAGTTTGCTCCAGAGCCCCCATCCTTCCTGAGCGAAGACAAGAATATGTGAGCCGGAAGCTGAAAAACTGTGAGCCAGCTCACACTCACTCAGCTTAGAGGAGCCTCATTAACACCCCGGTGGATCCCAAGAGAGAAGAAAGGAAGGAGATAACTGCAGATGGGGGTACTTCCAGCACTTCTTGCAGCACTTCCAGGGAGGTAGATTATGTTGTTCTGCTTTTCATGACAGCATGGCAGGGTAGGCCATTCTCATATTGCAATGGGGAGGGGAGGCTGAGGTTGAGAGAGTGGCTCGACTGCTTGTGCTGGAGGTGAGTTCTGAACTGACGACACTAACCCCCCCCCAACTCAGCCTGTTAAGGAATATAATACACTGGGGGGGAGGACTTAGCAGGAGCTGAGGGAGGTTGAGAGAGTGGCTCGACTGCTTGTGCTGGAGGTGAGTTCTGAACTGACGACACTAACCCCCCCCCAACTCAGCCTGTTAAGGAATATAATACACTGGGGGGGGGGACTTAGCAGGAGCTGAGGGGCTGAGAACTTTATCATGATATACCAAAAGGGCAAAAGCTGATGTCTGGGGTAGTGGTCCGAGGGTCAAGCTAGGACCTGGGAGACACAGGCCTTGGAAGCCCCCCCCCCCCCGGGCGCGC
>NW_015170389.1:119138-119483 GCF_001447785.1 Gekko japonicus | reverse complement strand
CTTGGCATGAAATTATCACAACTAGCCTATTAAAAATATAGCGTATTCAAACAATTATTCCAAACAGAATACCCACCCACAGGCAAAAACAAAACTGAAACCTTTTTCTTTTCTTGTGACAACAGCACCTCCTAAAGGAAGAAATGCATCTTGTTCTTGCATTGGAGAGTTCAGTTTGTAACCCAGGACTTGCTTAAGAACATAAGAGACGCCAATGTTGGATCAGGCCAAAGGTCCATCCAGTCCAACACTCTGTGTCACACAGTGACCAGAAATACCAGGTGCCATCAGGAGGTCCAGCAGTGGGGCCAGGACATTAGAAGCCCCCCCAGCACCAAGAGTGCT
>NW_015170389.1:118598-118734 GCF_001447785.1 Gekko japonicus | reverse complement strand
GGAGAAACTTCCCGGGCATTCTATATCTAAAGAACATTGGTTACATGAGAAACATGTGACTTCCTGTGAGTAACATAAACAAACATTTAACCCCAGATATACTGAGTGTTTTCAACTTGTAATACCCAACAATGTT
>NW_015170389.1:115245-117461 GCF_001447785.1 Gekko japonicus | reverse complement strand
TAGATAGGAACCCTCAGTCTGGGGCAAGTGATGCTCTGTATTCTTGGTGCTTGGGGGGGGGGCAACAGTGGGAGGGCTTCTAGTGTTCTGGCCCCACTGCTGGACCTCCTGATGGCACCTGGTATTTTGGGCCACTGTGTGACACAGAGTGTTGGATGGGCCATTGGCCTGATCCAGCATTGGCTTCTCTTATGTTCTTATGTCTGGGGCAAGGGATGCTCTGTATTTTTGGTGCTTCTGTGGGGGGCAACAGTGGGAGGTCTCCTAGTGTCCTGGCCCCACTGCTGGACCTCCTGATGGCCCCTGGCATTTTCGGCCACTGTGTGCCACAGAGTGTTGGATGGGCCATTGGCCTGATCCAGCATTGGCTTCTCTTATGTTCTTATGTCTGGGGCAAGGGATGCTCTGTCTTCTTGGTGCTTGGGGTGGGGGGGGCAACAGTGGGAGGGCTTCTAGTGTCCTGGCCCCACTGGTGGACCTCCTGATGGCCCCTGGTATTTTTTGCCACTGTGTGACAGAGCGTGGTTGGACTGGATGGGCCACTGGCCTGATCCAATGTTGGCTTCTCTGATTTTCTTATGATGGGCCAGCGGTCCAAGTTACCCTGAGGCACCGTCAGGTGTCCCCACCATCTGCCCAGGCCTTTTCCTTCTGCCCACATTGAGTTGCGTTGTGTGCAGATGCAGAATCCTAGAAAGGAAGCTGACTGGCTTTCACACGCCCCCCCATCCCTCTTTCGATTAAACTCCCCCTCCCGTGGGGGAATAGGAAATACCCAGGCAGCCCCAAGTGAGGGACAGACCTCAGAGTCCCGGGGCTGGGACACCTGTCGGTTTCTGGCTGTTCTGGGCCACTTGGGACTACACAGCTGCTCTCCTGGATGGCATACAGGGGGGGTCTTCTCTGCCTGCTTCTCAAAAGGTTTTCCGTTTATTTACAAAATGTATATCCCACCTTCCCGCTGTGGCAAAGGCTACAAAGGTGTCCCACCGTTGGGAAGCCACTCGTTTAACGTGGCCACAGCAAAGGACAGGGCCACCCAGAGGTCCCATTCATGCGCACCTGCCTGAATCCACTAGACCCCCTTCCAGAAGATCGGGGCAGGCTCAGGGATCCCTGCAGCTCAGCTTTGCTAGGGAACACTGGACCTGGGCTCTGTTTTCAGAACCAGGACTCAGCTGTGGTCATGTGAAGTCGTGCTACTATTTGTACTACTACCACCGCCCCTCTGAGCATGTGCAAAGAGTCTTTCCTTCTCCACCAGCTTCCACGTTTCTGGGATTCAGGAAGGGGAGGTAGGTCAGCGGAGAGGAGGACCAGGTGAAGACCGCCCACCATCCCTGCCCACTTGCCATGCGCCTGCCCCAGTGGTGGTGGTGGGCGAGGATGGCTCCCAGCCCACCTGGCCAGGCAAGATATCTTTCCTCTTGACCAGGGCCTGGGAAGGGGGACACGGCCCAAGAGACCCCTGCTCTGGCTTCTCGGCCTCCTTTTGAAGAGAGAACAAAAGGCCCCGGCCACAGCGTCCCGCTTCTTCCCTCATTAAAAAGAGAACATGTAGCTTCCTTTATTGCATCACAGGGACCACAGGTCCTCCTGGTGCTCCTTCCAATAAATCAAAGGCCCAGCGAGAGAGGAGGAGGCATCTTTGTGTCCCCCCCCTCCTCTGCTCCTTCCTCCTCCTCCTCTTCAGGGTTGCAGGACCCGTTGGTGTGGCGCGACCAGGCACCCGTGGCTACTCTGGTGAGTTGCGAAGGGAGGGAGAATCCGGGAGAATCCCGGCCCAGAGGTGGCCGGCCAGCCAGCCTCATGCGTCGCCTCCCGGCTTCTGCCTCTCTTGCCCCCCCCCTTCCTTAACTCGGGGGGGGGGGAGAGGGGGGGCGTTATGGAAAGGCCGGGCAGGAGGCGACTCACAACAGCGTCACTAAATCATTCTGTCTCCGCGCTGTTCCCGGGAGAGAGGGTTTTTTTTTTTTTGATGGATTAAATTAAGCGCTTCCATTTCCGTCCACCACCTGATCGCTGCATTATAAATCCGAACAGCTGATCCGCGGAGCCTCAGAAATCCAGGACCCCGCGACGACGGCGGAGGAGGCTGCGGCAGCCAGGCGGACCGGGAGCTGTCCAGTGCTGAAGGAGGAATCCCCGGCCGGCCGGCAGGCAAGGCAGGAAGCACCGCAACGCCATCCAGCCAGCCAGCCAAACCAACCAACCAA
>NW_015170389.1:114430-114845 GCF_001447785.1 Gekko japonicus | reverse complement strand
AGCCCGCGGGCGGCCCGCGCCACAAAGCCATAGCGCCTCGCCAGCGCCATTTCGCCGTCGTCGCCCGGCCGCTTCCCTTCGGCTCTTTTGATATCTTCCACTGGGGTTTTATTCTACGCTGATTTCGGGGAAGGGGGCTGCTCTTTTTTTGGTGGGGGGCCCCTTCATTTGGTGCTGCAGTTCGGTCGTTCCCCTTCGGACCCCCCCTCCCCCCCCTCGAACTCCTCCCCTTGAAGCTGCGGGGGCCCCTTCGCATTTCGGGGGAGCTCCGAAACCATGCCAAGATCCTTCCTGGTTAAAAAGGTCAAGCTCGACGATTTCTCTTCGGCGGATCTAGAGAACTCCTACAGCAGATCGCGGACGGACTTCAACTCCCGGATCCATGACAAGGGTAAAGACCAGACCCCGCGGGAGC
>NW_015170389.1:113556-114027 GCF_001447785.1 Gekko japonicus | reverse complement strand
GGCCCTTTTGTCTTCCGCCCGTCAAGTTCAAGGGCAAACCGGGATATATCCCCCCACCCCCTCCCTTCCCCTGGGGAGGGACCATCCACGGGGGTCTCCGTCGCCCCCCTCCTCCACCTCGTGTGGTCCCGAGAGCTCCGGCTAGAATCCGAGGGGTGTTTCCCACCCTCTGGCCTGGGCTGCTGCTCGTGAACCTCCCCTCCCTTCCTCCCTCCCCGCTTTTGTTCCGGGCAATACGGCTGCGGCGCGTTGCATAATCGCCGGAATTCTGCTGAAGTGGTTCGAAAACAGGGAAGAAAGGAGAGAGGGGCGAGCGAGGAGAGCTTCCTTGCGCACAGAGGCCCCCCCCTTCTCTTCTCTTCGTTCTCCTGCAGAGAGCTGACCTTGAAGGGAGGGATGGGGGGGCGACACAGAGAGGGGGGGCGCGCTTCCCTCTCCGCCCAAGGGCCAGGAGTCTTCTCGCTCTCCCCC
>NW_015170389.1:112083-112707 GCF_001447785.1 Gekko japonicus | reverse complement strand
AAGGCGGCTGTGGGCGGCGGCGGCGGGGGCTCCCGCCTGGGCCAGGCGCCGGGGCCGGGGTCGCAGCAGCCGCAGCCGCAGCCGCAGCAGCAGCGCCACACCTGCAGCGAGTGCGGCAAGACGTACGCCACCTCGTCCAACCTGAGCCGCCACAAGCAGACGCACCGCAGCCTCGACAGCAAGATGGCCAAGAAGTGCCCGACCTGCGGCAAGGTGTACGTCTCCATGCCGGCCATGGCCATGCACCTGCTGACCCACGACCTCAAGCACAAGTGCGACGTGTGCGGCAAGGCCTTCAGCCGGCCCTGGCTGCTCCAGGGCCACATGCGCTCGCACACCGGCGAGAAGCCCTTCGGCTGCGCGCACTGCGGCAAGGCCTTCGCCGACCGCTCCAACCTGCGCGCCCACATGCAGACTCACTCCGCCTTCAAGCACTTCAAGTGCAAACGCTGCAACAAGACCTTCGCCCTCAAGTCCTACCTGAACAAGCACTACGAGTCGGCCTGCTTCAAGGGCGCCGTGCCGCCCCCCCTCAGCCCCCTCGAGGCTTGACCTCCCGCCCCCCCCGCAGCTCCGGCCACGCCCCCCCCAGCCTCGCCTCGCCTCGCCGACAGAGCATAGCCA
>NW_015170389.1:111508-112002 GCF_001447785.1 Gekko japonicus | reverse complement strand
GTCGCCTGCCATCCCACCCACCCACCGCATCTCCTTCCCTCCTTCGGCTTCCCAAAGGGTCGACCTTTCTGTCTCCAAACGCGAAGCGAGATTTGCAGAGACTCCTCAGCCAATGAATGGCCACCCAGTGTTCACCTGGACAGGTAAACCGCACCGAGCCAGTGTTCCACCCTTGCGACGGATCAGAAGGAGAGCAAGATGCCAACGACCACTTCCGCCACCAATGAGGAATTCATTTCTTCCACCATGAATGATGTCAGGCGAACGAGTCTCTTTCCCCCCCTTTTTTCCTTTCCTATGGTTGAGTTTCCCAGAGGGGGTTTTGTTTTGTTTTTTAAAAAAGCGTCTGATTTCTATTTTCTTAAAAGTGTTTGGTTGGGTATATATTTAAAGCGAAGGCTTTTTCTTATTTATTTGTGGATGCACTTGTGTATGTATTTATTTCCTTATTTATTCCGGGGGGGGGGGGTGGAGGAGGCCCCTTTCCTTTTGGG
>NW_015170389.1:109632-111325 GCF_001447785.1 Gekko japonicus | reverse complement strand
TTTCTGTTTGTTGGGGGTGGGGGGGGGGGGTCGCTGTTGCCATCCTTTCTAACACTCTGGATTTTTTGCATGCAAGAACAAAAACGTATTTAAAAATCTATGCCAATTTGATGATGCTTTTTTAAATTATTATTATTATGATTATTATTATGATTATTATGGATTTTCATTTGTAAAACAATTTTAGGTCACTTGTTTTCTTTGCCAAACTTTTAGATAATAATAGTCTATTTGAGGGCAATATTCTCCTACTGAACTAATAGAAGCAATAATTAATGTAATGCATGTTATTTTTAAGACAATAGTATTACTGAGAAATCAGGTACATTTTAATCCAATATTCTTAATAGCAACGGATATCAGGGACTTTGCCAATGTAGTAAGCTAGAGTAATACGGCGAATTCTTCCTTCTTCTTTTTTTCTCTTCTCTTCTAATGAATGCACACTGCCTGCCTTCTTCGACTTACTTCCGAGTAGCTTAGTCAACTCTCTAGGGCTTGTAGCGCTTGCCTTGCCGGGAGACCTACGAGCAATCCCCTTGACCTTGTTTTTTCTAGATAAACCTTCCAGGACGGTCCACTTTGGCTTTAAGAGAGACGCTCTCTGGCTTTCCCAAAGAGAGGGAGAGAGAGACCTCCAGCTGCCTCCCACCCCCCAGCCCCTCCCCCCCTCCCAGGGCCAGCCGCCCCCTCCACAGGTGTGCCTCCGGAGGAGCCCCGGCAGCGCCCTCTCCCGGCAGGGGAGGCGTCCAGCTTCCGTTCCCGGCATCTCTCGGAAAGGGTCTCAGGGAGTAGGTGCCGGGGAAGAAAGAGCTTCCGCCGCCGGAGCCTCCGCAAAGCAGGTGGGGCGCTGGGGAACCCCAGGATCGCGGGGGCCCTCCCCCCGCAAAGGATGCGCACCTGTCGGACTGCAGAAGGCTACCTGGCAGGGGGGGCGGCCCCCATCCTCACTATCCGGACTCTGGGGAGAGGGGAAGAATGAAGCCCCTCCTCCCCCACGTAGGGTTACCAGGTCTGGGTTGGGAAACACCTGGAGACTTTGGGGGTGGAGCCAGGAGACGGAGAGGGCGGGGTTTGGGGAGGGGAGGGGCCTCAACGTGGTACAGTGCCATATCGAGCCCACCCCCCAAAGGAGCCATTTTCTACAGGGGAGCTGATCTCTGTCCGCTGGAGATCAGTTGTAAAAGCGGGAGATCTCCAGGCCCCACCTGGAGGCCGGCAACCCTACCCCCCACGCCATTCCCTTCCTCTGAAGCAGAAAAGAAACCCCCCCGCGCCGCCCCTTGCCTCCTAAAGCCACGTGGACGGTCCTCCTTTTTACCTATAAGGCACCTCTTCCTCTTTTAGGTCTTTCCATTTTATGAATAACTTAAGAAGAAAAAAAAGATAAACAG
This sequence comes from Gekko japonicus, assembly GCF_001447785.1. Lineage (NCBI taxonomy): Eukaryota > Metazoa > Chordata > Lepidosauria > Squamata > Gekkonidae > Gekko > Gekko japonicus. The sequence continues at coordinate 109,931 of NW_015170389.1, read as the reverse complement.
CACAAAAGAATAAAAAAAAATGAATAATACTAAACCTTAATAGAATTCAGGTAGACGGAACTTGTATTAGCCTAGGACCTCCTGTTTTTGTACTTAAAAGATTAATGGATGACGCTACTAGAACGACGACTTCTCATACTCCTGATACGGCTAACTCAATACTCCCGCGGCTAACGCTGAGATTTTTAAGAGAAAAAGACAAAAAAACCACAAAAAAAGAAAAGAAAAGAAGGGCCACCCGGACTGCTGTCTGTCTGCCTGCCCGCCCGCCCGCCCGTCTGTCCGTGGAGAGAGAAGCC
>NW_015170389.1:109134-109522 GCF_001447785.1 Gekko japonicus | reverse complement strand
CCGGTTCCCGTCGCGAGGGGAAGGGGAGGGGGCGGGCGGGCGACGGGTCCTTCCGAGCCAGTCGATGGATGAATGAATGCTGTACCCGTAAAGCACAATTGAGCACAAAGGTGTCCTCGCACACTTCACAATAAAACGAGAAAAGACGAACTTGCAATACCTGCCGGGCCTCGCCTGCCTTTGTCGCGCCGACCCCCCCCGACCCCCCCCCGCGCCGCTGAGAGACAGGCTGGGTGGGGTGGGGGTGGGGAGCAGTGTTCCCTCTAAGCTGACTTAATGTGGGCCAGCTCACCGTTTCTTAGCCTCCGGCTCACACATTTTTGTCTTCGCTCAGGAAGGAGGGCTCCAGGGCAAACTAATTGATGCCGTATCGCCTGCTCACAACTTT
>NW_015170389.1:108834-109103 GCF_001447785.1 Gekko japonicus | reverse complement strand
ATCTGGGAGAACCGGGTTGCACTTGCACCTGCTGATGTGACCTTGGGTCAGTCACAAGCTCTGGCACAGCTGTCCTTGAAAAAGAGCAGTTTGTGTCAGAGCTCTCTCAGCCCCACCCACCTCACAGGGTGTCTGTTGTGGGGAGGGGAAGGGAAAGGAGTTTGTAATCCGCTCTGAGACTCCAAGTGAAGGGCGGGGTATAAATCCAATCTCTTCTTCTTCTTCTTCTTCTTCTTCTTCTTCTTCTTCTTCTTCTTCTTCTTCTTCTT
>NW_015170389.1:100565-106742 GCF_001447785.1 Gekko japonicus | reverse complement strand
AGAGGCCGAGGCCTTCCCCTGAAAAGAACCTCAGAAGAGCCCTGCTGGGTCAGACCAGGGAGAGTCCATCTAGTCCAGCCTCCCGTCCCACACAGTGGCCAGCCAGCTCCTCTGGCGGGCCAGCAACAGGGCAGAGAGGCTGAGGCCTTCCCCTGAGAAGAGCATCAGAAGAGCCCTGCTGGGTCAGACTAGGGAGGGTCCCTCCAGTCCAGCCTCCCATCTCACACAGGGGCCAACCAGTCCCTCTGGAGGGCCAGCAACAGGGCAGAGAGGCCGAGGCCTTCCCCTGAGAAGAACCTCAGAAGAGCCCTGCTGGGTCAGACCAGGGAGAGTCCATCTAGTCCAGCCTCCCGTCCCACACAGTGGCCAGCCAGCTCCTCTGGCGGGCCAGCAACAGGGCAGAGAGGCTGAGGCCTTCCCCTGAGAAGAGCATCAGAAGAGCCCTGCTGGATCAGACCAGTGAAGGTCCCTCTAGTCCAGCCTCCCGTCTCACACAGGGGCCAACCAGTTCCTCTGGAGGGCCAGCAACAGGGCAGAGAGGCCTTCCCCTCATGTTGCCTCCTGGCACTGGGATTCAGAGCTTGACTTCCTCTGAACAGGGAGTTCCCCCCTCAGACACAATGGCCAGTGGCCACTGAGAGACCACTCATCCATTAATCTTTCCAACCAGTCTCCTTTTGAAGCAATGACTGTGGTCATCACTACATCCTCTGGCAGTGAATTCCACATTTTAATCACTGTCTATGTAAAGAAGCATTTCCTTTTGTCCACTCTGGACCTCCTGCCCGTCAGCTTCAATGGATGCCCTCAAGTTCTAGTGTTTGGGGGAGAGAGAGAAAGTTCTCTTTGTCAACTTATCTATCATCTGTCTTCCCATCTAACCATGTACCTGCCCATCTATCCATCCATCTATGTTATTTACAGTCAGTCTTTCTCACTGAGACCCAAAGTGGATTACGTAGGGCAGTAAAATTAATCAGCAACGTAACAGAACTGAGACTGCAGAAATCGGAAACAGGCCTCAATGTTAAACGTGACATGTTAAACAATGGAAGGAATGGTATCGGGTGAGCAGAAATAGAGATCAGTGAGAGCAAGATAAAAACACACAGTGCCAGATAACACATCTTAGGAGCAGTGTCCACAGAGCTTTTCTCTTTATTGGAATGTCTTCCTGAATCCGAATGTACGCACAATTAGCATTGAGCGGACTCTAATCTGGGAGAACCGGATTTGATTCCCCACTCCTCCACTTGCAAGCCATAGTTCTGCCAAGAGCTATCCTTAAAAGAGTAGTTCTCTCAGAGCTCTCTCAGCCCCGCCTACCCTCCAGGGGGTGTCTGTTGTGGGGAGGGGAAGGGAAAGGAGTCTGTAAGCCGCTCTGAGACTCCTTTGGGTAGTGAAAGGCGGGGTAGAAATCCAATCTCTTCTTCTCTTCTTCTATTTCATTAACAATGCCAGTGAATTCTGCCTGGGGTGCATCCCTCAGCCAGTACCAGACCATTTGTCTGTTGTTGTTTTTTAAAAACCCAAATCAAAACCACCCTACCCTTCCACAGAGCTCAAGAGGAGTCTACATCTTTTGCAATAAACGGCTAACTTTTTAAAGCAGATCAGCTGGCCAGATGAGAAACACACACACACACACACACACACACCACCGCAGGTGTCCTCAGTCCTCTTTGCAAGCAGCTCCAGCATCAATCCCTGGTGCCCCCTCGCCCCCTCCACGATGCAGAAGCCAGGCGTGGCCCCTTCAGATGAGCCAAGGGGTGGCACAAGCAACACATCCCCTCCTCCTTCCTCCAGACTCCTTTCCCCATCACCCGGCCTACAGACGGGACTTTTTGCATCCTCAAAGAGTCCCTTCTAAGATTCCTGCAGGACAATACCAGAGGAGGAAGAAGAAGAGATTGGAGGAGGAGTCTCAGAGCTGTTTACAATCTCCTTTCCTTCCTTTCTCCACAACAGACACCCTGTGAGGGAGGTGGGGCTGAGAGAGCTCTGAGAGAACTCGTGACTGACCCAAGGTCATGCCAGCAGCTGCATGTGCAGATGTGGGGATTCTTGTAGATTAGAGTCCGCGCTCCTAACCGCTACACCAAACTGGCTCTGGAAGGGTTGAGACCCTCTTCTGACCTTCTTGGGGAGGGGCCCTGGCTCAGTGGCAGAGCCTCTGCTTGGCATGGAGGAGGTCCCAGGCAGTGTTCCCTCTAAGATGACTTAGTGTGAGCTAGTTCACAGTTTTTGAGCCTATGGCTCACACATTTTTGTCCTAGTTCAGGCAGGATGGCTCCAGAGCAAACCAATTTATGCAGTAGCAGCTAAATCGCTCACTCACAACGTTAATGCCAGTCACTCACAAAGTAGAATTTTTGCGCACAAGACTCCACAGCTTAGAGGGAGCATTGGTCCCAGGTTGAATCCCCTGCAGCATCTCCCCTTGACAGGATCGGGCAGTGGGTGATTGTTGGGTGACAGTGAGATATTGGAAAAAATGGTATTTAGCAGAGATAATATAGCCCAGCAGAGCCTGAGTAAAGACTGAGAGTCCATGTGTGATTAAAATATAAAGTTTTTACTAAATTCTAGCATGGGGAAGGGTAACTGGGATGAAAATAACAACAGAGGATATTCGGCTACATCCTTACTCTACAAAGACAAAACTAGAAGAGAGAGATTATGGCTACTCTTCTTCTTCAGAACACCAAACAAAGACAGGAAGAGGAGCCATAAAATGCTAATACACTGTGACACTTTCGTCCCAATCAAATTCCTAGATCAGGGAGAAAATTCCCGGGCTTTCCACATCTAAAGAACATTGGTTACATGAGAAACATGTGACTTCCTGTGAGTAACATAAACAAACATTTAACCCCAGATGTACTGAGTGTTTTCAACTTGTAATACCCAACAGTGATGTCAAAAGACCTCTGCCCGAGACACCCGTTCTGAGTCCGAAATCCTGACCTTGATGGTCCGGTGGTCTGATTCAACGTAAAAGGCCACTTCCTGTGTTCATTATGTGTCCAGGTGGCCTGGAGGAACCTAGGGAGGCCGCAACCCCTGGCTTCACCCGAGGGACCTAAGATTTTGGCACCAGACGCCAGAAATGAGATGCCTGACCCCTTCCGCTCACCGACAGGTGTCCGCAGCCACGGGGCCATCCTGCTAAACAAATACCTGTGCTATAAAAGAACGCTTCTCTTCCCTGGTCCCGGGTTGGGCACAGTGTGGCCCGCTGAACGATGTCCCCGCCAGAGCACAGATCTTTCTGCTTCCCTTCACGGCAACCTCTGAGGCATCCCCTCACCTTGCCGCATGCCGGGATTTGCTTCTGCTAAAGCACACGCCCTTCTCTGCCAAGCGTCCCTGCCACAAAAGTCTCCGAGAGGGACACCCCCATTGGCTGCCCTGTGCACCCGCAGCACCGTCCCTGTGCCACCTTCTGGAGGAAGCAACGCGCCGATTGCGGGTAAGGAGGCAGAACCCACCAGGAAGTTCGACTGCTGAAACAAAGAAGAGCTGTGCACACATTTCAGCGGGCCCGCATAAGCACATTTCCCAGCGCACTGGGGGCCTTGCCTAAGCAGAGCGTTGCCCTCCCCTCCGTGGCTTCCAGAATGATCCGGAAAGAGGTCAATACCTGAAAATAGCTCAGATCATTAAAATAAGGCTTCTGCCACTCGAAAGACGGAGTCGTTTCTGCTGCCATAAGTTAGCCCCCGCTTCATCAGATGCATGAACTGCTCCATATGCAGTGTTCCCTCTAAGCTTGAGTTAGTGTGAGCTAGCTCACAGTTTTGTAGCCTCCGGCTCACACATTTTTGCCTTAGCTCAGGAAGGATGGCTCAAGAGCAAACTAATTTATACAAATTAGCCAAATTGCTTGCTCACAACTTCAATGCCAGTAGCTCACAAAGTAGAATTTTTGCTCACAAGACTCCACAGCTTAGAGGGAACATTAGTTGGCAGAGAGATTTATGCCCAAAGCAACAAACAGCAGGGCCAGGGTGGAGAGAGTTGAGGCACAGGAAAACTAGAAGGCCCAGTTTCCAAGAGCTCAAGTGTGTGATGCTGCTTTGTGAAAGCACCATGTTGTTTTGGCTGCAGGAAGAGAACGGAGATTCTTCTTCGGAATTCAAAAAGGTTGTGCAGGTGTTTCCAGAATGCACGATGGCTGTGGATAAAGGGGGAGATACATTTTGCTCTGTCTCCCTCCCTCCCTGCATTTGGCTGCTCCAGCAGCACCTATTGCCACCCCAGCTCCCCTGCAGGGAAGAGCGCCCCCCTCCCACCTCCATTCCATCCTAACATTAGGTCTGCTTCAAAATCCAACTTTAGGAAGATTAAATATTAAGCTAATCGAAAGGACTGAAGGAGAGGATTGTCGTTAAAGCGCCTCTGGAAGCAGGGCACTCCCACATCTCAGTGTCACCCCAAAACCATAGTGGCCAAAGAGCCAATATCACCCCAACTCCAGCAACTGCCGATGTTGGTTGCCATAGCTGCAACACAGGAATGGCTAGGAGTTTGGAGGCCCCTCCTGCAGTCAGGTGACCCCAAACTCCAGCTACTTCATTTAGTATATGACTTGTTGCATGTGAGGCCTAGTGGGGCCTTACAGTCTAGCTTCTAGCATGGAAGTGTGAAGAATGTGGGTTTATGGCATGGCAATTGAGGCCATGGGCCCACCATTTGGCTTGTAACAGGAAATAGGCACAGCCTGTTATCAAAAGACAGAACAGGAGAAGGCATGAGGCTTTTAGAAATCAATATTTCTATACAGATGTATTCTCTGCAAATGGAAGGTCAAAAGTTTTGTCTCTGAGTTTAGTTTGAATCAAGGCTCAGACCAGGAGCCTGTTTTCAGGGACAGGTCTCAGAACATGTGAAGCTGCAAAGAAGAGAGTGCTTCCAAGCATGTACAGAGAGCATTTCTCCGACTGCAGAGCATTCATAATCTGCCTCCTTCACATTTATCAGTGATTGGGGAGAAGAGAAGCAACAGGCGCACACTCTCCAGGAGGGTCTGTTATCCCTGCAGAGGAACTGGCTGGCCCCTGTGTGAGACGGGATGCTGGACTAGGTGGACCCTCCCTGGTCTGGGCAGGGCTGAGGTTCTCATCAGGAGAAGGCCTCGGCCTCTATGGCCTGCTGTTGGCCGTCCAGAGCAGCTGGTTGGCCACTGTGTGAGACAGGAGGCTGGACTAGAAGGACCCTCACTGGTCTGATCCAGCAGGGCTCTTCTGAGGTTAGGGGAAGGCCTCGGCCTCCATGCCCTGTTGCTGGTCCTCTAGAGGACCTGGCTGGCCACTGAGTGAGACAGGAGGCTGGGCTAGAGGGACCCTCCCTGGTCTGACCCAGCAGGGCTCTTCCACACAGTGCCCTGGACCCAGATTCCAGGTGAGGCTTATTCAGCCCGGGGAGCACCATCTCTTCTTGCAAAGCTCCCATCCTGCTCGGAGAGACCCGAAGGGCAGAAGGGGGTGGTGGGCGTGCTTTATTTCTTCCTGAGTGACAGGCCAGGGCTTCCTGGGGACCCCAGCCTCATTTTGGACACCTCAGGCTTCCCCAGCAGGCGGGTGGGGTGGGGTGTGAGTGTTGCACCTTTCTGCCGCTGCTGCAGCCCAGCCTTTGTCTCATTCTCTCCCTCCCTCCCGGGCCTGCCAAATCGCTGGGCCTGGCTCTGTTTGCACGGCTGGCTGCAATCCGGCTGCAGTGGCAGGGAAGCCGCTGCGCCTCCTGCACCTCTCCGCAGTTCGGGCCAGCCGAGTCTGCACATTCCCTCCCGGGGAGAGGAGGAGGCTGATGAGCGCAGCTTTTATATTGGGGGGGGGGCAGGCTGCGTTGCCAAAGTCAAGCCCCCGTCCTTCATTCTGCTGAAGCCTGCTGGAGTGGGGGTGGTGGAATGGGGGTGCTGCTGGGGGGGCGCTATAGAGACTCTGGGCGCGGGAGGGGAGATCTTTCCTGCCCCCCTCCTTCCCCCCTCCCTCCCTCCCTCCCTCCCTCCGGCTCTGCTGACTCATGTTCCCGGCTGCAGGAGGGGTCAGCTCAGTGCAGGCTGTGCGGAGAGGGACGAGGAGAGCCGGGGGAGGGGGGAGCGGGGAAGGCGGCCAATCAGCGAGCAGGGATCCCCCCCCCCTCGGGATTGTGTCCGCCCCTGCAGGGCTGCTG
>NW_015170389.1:94069-99764 GCF_001447785.1 Gekko japonicus | reverse complement strand
GAGGGCTGCGGCGGGGACACGATCCTGCGCCCGAGGGCCGGCAAGGCTCGGTGGGGCAGAGAGACCCTGCAGAGGGGGCCCTCGCCCCAGAGGCCCGGCTGGGTGCGTGGGGGGCGGGGGAGACTCTCTCCCTGCAGGGCAGCCGGAGCCCACCATTTGCTCCCCCCCAGAGGCTGCTGCTGGGGGGGAGAGCGCTCCCTCCCTCCCCACAGGATCCCTCATGCGCCAGGCGCTGCAGAGGGCAAGCCAAGGACTCCGGACTGCTGGGAGAGGCGCTGCCCTGCGGCCTGGGCCTTCGGCCACCAGCGCTGAGGAAGGGCCAGGCCGGCTCCGAATCATAGACTGTTAAGAGTTGGAAGGGACCCTGCAGGTCATCTAGTCCAACCCCCTGCACGCTGCAGGAGCAGAGCCGGAAGAGAGCCCCGCAACAGACCCGACATACCTAGGCTACTCCAACAAGGTGTCTGATACCATGCTGGACTCTAGATGGCAATCCACCTGCCAGAAAGCGTTGGTGAGATGGACCAAGAGGAAGAAGATCGACCCTCCTTCCACGTCTGGAGCAGGGCTAGGCTTTGGGTGGTTGCTGGGAACCTGGGGGGAGGCGGGCAGGCGAAGGACCTTCTGCTGCTTCACCCTGGCATTTTCTTTCTTCATTTTATGCCATTTTAGACACGCGGCCCACCCACCCCCGCCAGGCAGGGCTCAGGGCAATGTACAACACCACAGGTTCATAACGCATATAATCTGAAAACGGTTTAAAAGAGTAATTACATACGGCTTAATCTCAAAGATGGCACTGGAGAATTCCAGTAGAGCCTGTTGGGTGTCGTGGCTAAGTGCGCGGACTCTAATCTGGGAGAACCAGCTATGATTCCCCACTCCTCCACATGCAGCTGCTGGGTGACCTTGGGCAAGCCCTAGTTCTGATAAGAGCTGTCCTTGAAAAACAGCAGTTTCTCTCAGAGCTCTCTCAGCCCCGCCTACCTCCCAGGGTGTCTGTTGTGGGGAGGGGAAGGGAAAGGAGTTTGTGAGCCGCTCTGAGACTCCCTTGGGTAGTGAAGGGCCATGGGGTATAAATCCAATCTCCTCCTCCTCCTCCTCCACTGTCGCAGTGGGCGAGGAGCAGGGGATGGGAATGCCGGATGAGACCTCAGCTGCACTGTCTGCACTCCAGGTGGGACATCTCTGCCTTAACAGACCCTGCGGAACTGCGTCAAGTCCCACAGGGGACTGGTGTTATTTGGCAGAGTGTTCCACCAAGTTGGACCCAGGGCGGAAAATGCCCGGGGCCCTTGTCCCTGGTCGAGGACAGCCGGACATCCCTTGGGCCGGGGACCACCAATAAGTTCTGATCTACGGAGCGCAAGGCTCTTCTGGTCGTATACCGGGAGAGGCAGTCCCAAATATACCTGTGTCCAGTGTTCCCTCTAAGCTGTGGAGTCTTGTGAGCACAAATTCTGTTTTGTGAGCTACTGGCATTAATGTGAGTGAGCGAGCTATTTGGCTGCTGCATAAATTAGTTTGCTCTGGAGCCATCCTGCCTGAGCTAAGACAAAAAGGTGTGAGCCGGAGGCTAAAAAACTGTGAGCTGGCTCACACTCACTCAGCTTAGAGGGAACACTGCCTGTGTCCCTGACTGTTAAGGGCTTTGAAGGTGAACACCGGGACCTTGAACTTCATCCAGTACTCCACTGCAAGCATGCAAGTAGTCTGGTACAGTCTGGCCCTCAGCCACATCCTAGGCAAGCGCGGCACCTTTGGCAGCATCTGCAACATCTAACTGACCTCACAAAATCGGCAACCTCCCTACCGTGCCCTGGATAGCCCAGGCTGGCCTGATCTTGTCAGGTCTCAGAAGCTAAGCAGGGTAACCCTGGCAAGTCCTAGGATGGGAGACCTCCGTGGAATACCAGCAGTTGGGAGGCGGGGGCAGGCTTTACTCAGCCACCTCTCTGAATATTGTCCTGTAGGGTCAGTCACCAGAGGTCGCCGTGACTTCCAGGCACGCACACACACACGTACACATGTGCACGTATGGGGGGAAAAATACCCCCCCCCCGAAAAACCCCCCCCCCCCCGCCGGCCTCAGGATGTGGAGATGGCTGCATGCTGAATGGGATGTCTTTAAAAGGGACTGAGCCATGATGTCTAACTGGAACTTCCATGTTCCAAGGTGTTGGGTATTACAAGTTGAAAACACTCAGTATATCTGGGGTTAAATGTTTGTTTCTGTTGCTCACAGGAAGTCACATGTTTCTCATGTAACCAATGTTCTTTAGCTGTAGGAAGCCCGGGAATTTTCTCCCTGATCTAGGGATTTGATTGGGACTGAAGTGTCAAGGTGTATTACCACTTTATGGCTCCTCTTCCCGTCTTTGTTTGGTGTTTTGAAGAAGAAGAAGAAGAGTAGCCGTAATCTCCTCTCTTCTAGTTTTGTCTTTGTAGTGTAAGGTTGTAGCCGATTATGCTCTGTTGTTATTTTCATCCCAGTTACCCTTCCCCATGCTAGAATTTAGTAAAAAAGTTATATTTTAATCACACATGGACTCTCAGTCTGAATTATTTCACTCAGGCTCTGCTGGGCTGTATTATCTCTGCTAAATACCATTTTTTCAATATATCACTGTCACCCAACAAAAGGCACTGTACCTCACAACACCGGTTGCTGAAGGAGAATGGTGGAGCAGAGCTGTTGGCTTCCTGCCCAGTGTGTCGGCATCCCAGCGCCATCGGAATATCATAGAATCACAGTGTTGGAAGGGACCTCCAGGGTCATCTAGTCCAACCCCCTGTGCAATGCAGGGAATCCACAAACACCTCCCCCCCGCACCCCCAGTGACCAGTGTTGAGTTAGTGTGAGCTAGTTCACAGTTTTTGAGCCTCCAGCTCGCACATTTTTGTCTTAGCTCAGGAATGATGGCTCCAGTGCAAACTAGTTTATTCGGTAGCCAAATTGTTTGCTCATAACTTTACCGCCAGTAGCTCACAAAGTAGAATTTTTGCTCACAAGACTCCACAGCTTAGAGGGAACATTGCCAGTGACCCTTGCTCTGTGCCCAGAAGATGGCAAAAAAACTCCAGGATCCCCAGTCAAAGTGGCCTGGAGAAAAAACCAACTGCTGGAAATCATCTGCTGGACTAAAGGGACCTTCCTTGTTCCGACTCTGTCCTTGGGGTTCTCATGCCCATGAGCAAGGGTCATTTCGTAGAAAAAGTGATGGAGGAGCTTATTAGCATAACTTATTTGCATAGGCCACACCCCCTGACATCACCGGAAGTGTGTCAGAAGGCAACACCCACCGCTCAGGCTCCACCGGACTGTTTTGGATTGCTAGCTATTGGGGGCGGGGGGACGTGCAGATCTGTCCTCGCAGAGGAGGGAGAGCTTGTACCTGAATAAAACTTGGTCTTAAAGGTGCCACTGGACTGTTTTGGACCAGGGGGCTGGGGGGGGGCTGTGCAGCTTACCTGGCTGCTTCTTGCTCTGACTGAGGGCTGTTGGGTTTTTCCCCTCCCCACAACAGACACCCTGTGAGGTGGGTGGGGCTGAGAGAACTCTGACACAAACTGCTCTTTTTCAAGGACAGCTGTGCCAGAGCTTGTGACTGACCCAAGGTCACATCAGCAGGTGTGAGTGGAGGAGTGGGGAATCAAACCCGGTTCTCCCAGATTAGGGTCCGCGCACTTAACCACTACACCAAACTGGCTCTCAAGGTGCCACTGGAGTGTTTTGGGCCGGGTGTGTGTGTGGGCTCTGCAGCTTACCTGGCTGCTTCTTGCTCTGACTGAGGGCTGCTGGGAGCAGGGGGTGGGGCTTGTTCCATGTGCCCGCCCCCTGGGCTCTTTACTACTGGAGCTCGGCTCCTGTGCGCTCCTGCAGGAAATGACCCCTGCCGATGAGTAGTGTTCCATGTACCCTACCTGGATGGCCCAGGCTCCTCTGACCTCATCAGATCTCGGAAGTTAAGCAAGGTTAGCCCTGCTTAGTACTTGGAGGGGAGGTGCTTAGACGAGGAATCAATCGCATCGCAGCACTGAGGGCTCCCTGTGGAGTTTGTGATGCTGCGCATACTGAGAAGGGGGGAAAAAACAATGGCACAGAGTTGGGATGGTCTGGTCAGACTATCCTGACGCCATGAGGGCACGCTGGAGCGATCAGACACAGGTAAGTCTGTCCATGGCCCACTGCAACCCGTTTACTGCTGGATTCTCCACGGTGCCTTTTAACCCTGCGTTTGCGCCTATGTGTCAGCAGAGAGAGAGAGAGAGAGAAAGAGAGTGTTCAAGCCTAGCCAGCATCCTCCAGTCCTGGGAGGACCACTGTTGGAAGGGGGGCAGATTAACTGCTAGGGTCAGACCTCACCTGGAGTTCTGTATCCAGTTTTGGGCACGGCATTTTAGGAAGGATGTTGACAAGCTCGAGCGTGTCCAGAAGAGGGCAACCAGGATGGTGAGGGGGTTGGAATCCAAGTCTTAGGAGGAAAGGCTGAAAGAGTTGGGTCTGTTTCGCCTGGGAAAGAGAAGGCTTGGAGGGGACATGATTGCAGTCTTCAAGTATCTGAAGGGCTGTCATGTAGAAGATGGAGTGGATCCCTTCTAGCTCACTCCAGATTGTGAGACTAGATCTAATGGGTGAAAATTACAAGGGAGTCAATACCGGCTAAATATCAGGAGAAACCTCCTAACTGTAAGGGTGGTTGAGCACTGGAACAGACTACCTCAGGAGGTGGTGGATGATCCTTCGCTGGACGCTTTCAAGCGGAGGAGGCTGGACAGCCATCTTTCGGGTGTATTGTAGGGCTATTATCGTTCAGCTCTGCTACTGCAGAGTGCAGGGGGTTGGACTAGATGACCTGCAAGGTCCCTTAACATTCTATGATTCTAGAATAACTCCACAGCCATCAAAGAGTTCCCTGCATCTGCCCCCTGTGCCTGTGTAGGATCCTGGCCTCAGAGCCCTGGTCCAGGTGCTGGGCACCCCCCCTCCCATCTTTGCTGCCTGACTCAGTGCACTTCCTTGTGGATAGAAACCTAGGAAGCAGCAAGCCCAGGAGACCAAGTTCCCTCCTCCTGTAAATATAAAGCTGCCTTCTACTGAATCAGACCCTGGTCCATCAAGGTCAGCCTTGTCTAGTCAGACTGGGAGTGGCTCTCTAGGGTCCCAGGCGGAGGTCTTCCACATCACTCCCTGCCTGATCCTTTTTAACTGGAGATACCGGGGACTGAACCTGGGAACTCCTGTATGCCAAGCAGAGGCTCTGCCACTGAGCCGCAGCCCCTCTTTACAGCTCTCCAGGGTCTCAGGCAGAGGTCTTTCATGTCACCCACTGCCTGGTCCTTTTAACTGGAGATGCTGCCGGGGATTGAACCTGGGACCTTCTGCATGCCAAGCAGAGGCTCTACCACTGAGCCACAGCCCCTCTTTACAGCTCTCCAGGGTCTCAGGCAGAGGTCTTTCATGTCACCCACTGCCTGGTCCTTTTAACTGGAGATGCTGCCGGGGATTGAACCTGGGACCTTCTGCATGCCAAGCAGAGGCTCTACCACTGAGCCACAGCCCATCTTTACAGCTCTGCAGGGTCTCAGGCAGAGGTCTTTCATGTCACCCACTGCCTGGTCCTTTTAACTGGAGATGCTGCCGGGGATTGAACCTGGGACCTTCTGCATGCCAAGCAGAGGCTCTACCACTGAG
>NW_015170389.1:91840-93487 GCF_001447785.1 Gekko japonicus | reverse complement strand
AGTCCTGTTTAACTGGAGATTCCAGGGATTGAACCTGAGACCTTGTGCGTGCCAAGCAGAGGCTCTTCCACTGAGCCACAGCCCCTCTTTACAGCTCTCCAGGGTCTCAGGCGGAGGTCTTTCATATCACCTCCTGCCTAGTCCTGTTTAACTGGAGATTCCAGGGATTGAACCTGAGACCTTGTGCGTGCCAAGCAGAGGCTCTTCCACTGAGCCACAGCCCCTCTTTACAGCTCTCCAGGGTCTCAGGCGGAGGTCTTTCATATCACCTCCTGCCTAGTCCTGTTTAACTGGAGATTCCAGGGATTGAACCTGAGACCTTGTGCGTGCCAAGCAGAGGCTCTTCCACTGAGCCACAGCCCCTCTTTACAGCTCTCCAGGGTCTCAGGCGGAGGTCTTTCACACCACCTCCTGCCTGGTCCTTTTTAACTGGAGATGCCGGGGACTGAACCTGGGACCTTCTGCGTGCCAAGCAGGGGCTCTGCCCCTGAGCAATGGCCCTTCTCCAGAGTATACAGCATCCAGTTAGGGCCATTCTCCAGGCAGGCCAAGACAGTGTTTACGTGCCTATGTTCTGTGCATGTTTGAGTCACACGTGCTGCCAGGCCCCTCGGCTCAACCCTGCTGAGTTCCTGGCCTCCTCATGATGTGCAGGAGACCAAGCGATGTCTGCAGCGACGGCCACGAGTCCTTGGGCCATTGGGGCATCACCTCCTCCCCTCTTCTGGGGCTGTCCCTGCCCACTGGGCTTGGCAGCCTCCTCTCCGACTGTCCTGTCCAGGAGGACCCATCTTGGCACCTTCTGTGGGGCTGAAGCCTGCCTGGGTGACCTTGGAAGGGACACCTGTCCTCCCACTCTCCGGAGACCAGGGAAAGGTTCCCCCTCCCCCTGGAGGCTGTGGAATTTTCCAGCCGGAGCTGGGACGCCGAGTGGCTTGGCTCTGATGGGCCACGTCTGGGCCAAGGAGGAATCGTTGGCCAGTGATAATTGGCCAGCGACCCGCAACGAGGGTGGGGGACTTTGTTTTCCCCTCTGCCAACAACCCATCTCGAGGCACTCGTGCGCACAGGAGCATGGCTGACGTGGCATCGGCCTAATCCAGAGGGCATTTGCCTCTGGAGTCCCAGAGAGTCCTTTGGGAAGCTCAGGCGCTGGGCCTGGAGGAGATCCGCTTTCCAAAAGCCAGCAAAGGGGCAGAGCTTCTGTTTCCCAGGCAGTCCCCAGGCAGGGACAGCAGCTGCCAATCAGAGCGCGCCTCACTGGGGTGGAGGGGCCAATTAGAGCACAGAGCATTTAAAGAGGGCTTGCCCCCCCCACATTGCCTATGGAGGAGAGGCCAGCATCTCCATAAGAGTCGGAGGGAGGGAGGGAGGGAGGGAGTTTGGTGGAGTGGTTAAGTGTGCGGACTCTCATCTGGGAGAACCGGGTTCGATTCCCCACTCCTCCACTTGCACCTGCTGATGTGACCTTGGGTCAGTCGCAAGCTCTGGCACAGCTGTCCTTGAAAAAGAGCAGTTTCTGTCAGAGCTCTCTCAGCCCCACCCACCTCCCAGGGCATCTGTCTGTTGTGGGGAGGAGAAGGGAAAGGAGTTTGTAAGCCGCTCTGAGACTCCAAGTGAAGGGCGGGGTATAAATCCAATCTCTTC
>NW_015170389.1:88299-91780 GCF_001447785.1 Gekko japonicus | reverse complement strand
CTGTGAGGTGGGTGGGGCTGAGAGAATTCTGACAGAGACTGCTCTTTTTCAAGGACAGCTGTGCCAGAGCTTGTGACTGACCCAAGGTCACACCAGCAGGTGTAAGTGGAGGAGTGGGGAATCAAACCCGGTTCTCCCAGATCAGAGTCCGCACACTTAACCACTGCACCAGACTGGCCTCTCTTGCAGAGTAGACAAATGATTTATTGACTATTATCTGCTGTGTTGATTGCCCCCCCCCCATGAGAACCCAAAGAAGCATTCACCATTTCCCTCTCCTCCATTTTATTCTCCCGGCAACCCTGTGAGGTAAGTTAGGCTCAGGACGTGTGACTGGCTCAAGGTCACCCTCCGGCTTCCTTGACACGAGTCGGGATTCGAACCTGGGTCTCCCAGATCCTAGCCCAACTCTTTAACCCACTACACCACGCTGGCGCTTCCTCCCTCCCAAGAGTGAGGGAGGTATAATAATTCACTGTTGCACGTAGTGACACATTCCCAGGATGTCGCAAGGGCTGCTCGTTTTGTTGGCTTTGAAAGGGGATGGGACAAAATTGGGAAGGAGGGCTCCATCGCTGGCTGCTAGCCAGAAGAAGAAGAAGAGGAGATTGGATTTATACCCCGCCCTTCACTCGGAGTCTCAGAGTGGTTTATAATCTCCTTTCTCTTCCCCTCCCCGCAACAGACACCCTGTGAGGTAGGAGGGGCTGAGAGAGCTCTTTCGAGGACTGCCCTTGAGAGAAGAGCTCTGAGAGAACTTGTGACTGACCCAAGGTCACATCAGCAGGTGCAAGTGGAGGAGTGGGGAATCAAACCCGCTTCTCCCAGATTAGAGTCCGCCCACTTAACCACTACGCCAGACTGGTGTGGTGAATTGATAGAGCCTCTGTGCTCCGAAGCAGTAACCCTCTGAACATCAGTGCTGGGAGACTTTAGCTCTCCTTGAGGGCCTTCCAGGGGCATCCGGCTGGCCACTGTGTGAAGCAGCGTGCCGGACTAGATGGGCCACTGGCTGTGGTTACCCACCGGTGAGAGCTCCACGCTGGGGACCTAGATGCTGCGGAGGCTGCTCTCTGTTAAATAAGAACATAAGAGACGCCAGTGTTGGATCAGGCCAAAGGCCCATCCAGTCCAACACTCTGTGTCACACAGTGGCCAGAAATACCAGGTGCCATCAGGAGGTCCAGCAGTGGGGCCAGGACACTAGGAGCCCTCACACTGTTCCCCCCCCCCAAGCACCAAGAATACAGACCATCACTGCCCTAGAAAGAGTGCTCCATCTATACCTTGTGGCTAATAGCCACTGATGGACCTTTGCTCCATATAAGAACACAAGAGAAGCCATTGTTGGATCAGGCCAAAGGCCCATCCAGTCCAACGCTCTGTGTCACACAGTGGCCAAAAATACCAGGGGCCATCAGGAGGTCCACCAGTGGGGCCAGGACATTAGAAGCCCTCCCACTGTTGACCACCACCCCCCCAAGCACCAAGAAGACAGAGCATCCCTTGCCCCAGAGCCCCTATCTATACCTTGTGGCTAATAGCCACTGATGGACCTCTGCTCCATATAAGAACATAAGAGAAGACAATGCTGGATCAGGCCAGTGGCCCATCCAGTCCAACACTCTGTGTCACACAGTGGCCAAAAATACCAGGGGCCATCAGGAGGTCCGGCAGTGGGGCCGGGACATAGCCCTCCCACTGTTGACCCCCCCCCCAAGCACCAAGAAGACAGAGCATCACTTGCCCCAGAGTCCCTATCTATTTCTTGTGGCTAATAGCCACTGATGGACCCCTGCTCCATATGCTTATCCAATTCCCTCTTGAAGCCGTCCATGCTTGTAGCCGCCACCACTTTCTGTGGCAGTGAGTTCCATGTGTGAATCACTCTTTGGGTGAAGGAGGACTTCCTTTGTGTCGTGGCCCTTGCTCCCTCTGCCACGCGCCTAAGGGCTCCTGGAAACACCGTGGTGGTCTTCTTGCCCACCTGGAAGCTCTCGTGGGAGAGGAAGGAGGCACCCCAGGGGAGGGAAGCCTCTGCAGTACCCGAGAGGGAAGGCGTTGTGGGAGCCGAGCCTTCGGCATCAACTCTGGCCTCCTCTTGCCTTTGGGGTGAACTCACTTGGAACGACATGCTCCACTTCGGTTATTCCATTTGTAATATGGAGATCATAATACTGCCTGTTATGTATTGGGACTGAAACATCCCAAGTCTGTTCTACCAGGGACGGGCTGAGCTTGGAGCCCAAGAACAATAGCCCACCAGGATTCTGGTCATAACCAATCAAGAAGTAATGTTCTGTAAATAGCCTATCATTGGGAGTGGGGTGTGTTTGGGTGCGCCGACTGCATGGTATTTAAACAGGGCTGCGCCTTTGGAGTTTAGCCTTGTACTTGCTGAAATCACTAATAAAGTAGAGCTGATCACTAGTAGTGGGGTCTGCTCATCCATGGAACCAGGGCTCCTTTTTGTAGCAGGAACTCCTCTGCATATTAGGCGACACATCCCTAATGTAGCCAATCCTCCAAGAGCTTACAGTAGCCCCTGTAAGAAGAGCTCTGTAAGCTCTTGGAGGATTGTCTACATTAGGGGTGTGTTGCCTAATATGCAAAGGAGCTCCTGCTACAAAAAGAGCCCTGCGGAACCCAGTATTTAACACTGCCCTACCTTACAAGGGTGTTGTAAGGATTACTGAAATGTATCTATCTATCTATGTATTTGGCTTTTATACCACCTTCCCCGCAGAGTGGGCCCAGGGCAGAGTACAACAGTATACGTACAATGTATTATGTACAAGTATTATGTACAGTTCTTCAGATACTCTGCGGTCTTTGTTGGAGTGAGGAGACACTCCCTCTGGCTGGCCGGCCGTGACACTCTTTTCCTTTAAAGCCTTTTCTCCTTCCATCCTTATGACAATATGGCTGACAAAGAACGAGGGGCCCAAGATGGTCCAGTGCGACTTGGTGTCTGTGGAAGGATTTGAACCCAGGGCTCCTCCATCCAAACCTGAGGCTTCCCCCCCCCAGTCTTTCACTCTGCCTGCAGTCCTCTCTTCCAGTTTGGTGGTTAAGTGCACAGACTCTTATCTGGGAGAACCGGGTTTGATTCCCCACTCCTCCACTTGCACCTGCTGGATGTGATAAGAGCTGTCCTTGAAAAAAGAGCAGTTCCTGTCAAGAGCTCTCTCAGGCCCCACCTGTCTCCCAGGGTGTCTGTTGTGGGGAGGGGAAGGGAAAGGAGTTTCTAAGCCGCTCTGAGACTTCTTCGGGTAGTGAAGGGTGGGGTATAAATCCAATCTCTTCTTCAGAGCCAGTTTGGTGTGGTGGTTAAGTGCGCGGACTCTAATCGGGGAGAAGGCGGTTTGATTCCCCACTCCTCCTCCACTTGCACATGGCTGGATGACCTTGGGCAAGCCGTAGTTCGGACAAGAGCTGTTCTTGGAAAAGAGCCATTTCTGTCAAGAGCTCTCTCAGCCCC
>NW_015170389.1:83735-88020 GCF_001447785.1 Gekko japonicus | reverse complement strand
TCTCTCAGCCCCACCGACCTCACAGGGTGCCTGTTGTGGGGAGGGGAAGGGGAAGGAGTCTGTAAGCCGCTCTGAGACACCTTTGGGTAGTGAAGGGCCATGGGGTAGAAATCCAATCTCTTCTCTTTTCTTCTTCTTCCTTATCACTGCACATGTTTTAGGCCTTGGTCTGGGAAACGGGAGACGAGAGCTATGAGTCTCGAATGACCTGAAAACACGAAAACCCCGAAGTCTTGCCCCTTGCCCCTCCCACCCAGACACAAAGAGACACGCCGAGTCACGGATGTTTGCATGCCCCCCATCCTCTGCCCGGGCATCAGTGCAGGGTCTGCCCAGGAACCCCCCCACCCGCCCCGCCGGTCTGTCTGGCTCCCTCCAGCTGCTCTTCCCTCCTGAGCTAATCAGCAAACAGGATTATGCTGCTCCCTTTGCCTCCACCGCAGATGCTTATTAGCTGCCTTAGCCTCAGACACACCATCGTCTGGCTATGCCTGCAGAGGAGGAGATAAGGCCGGCTTCCCCGGCCTGCCTTGGCCCAGCCCAGGGGGAGAGGCACCGAGGGTACGGTTGCCAACTCCGGGCTGGGAAATCCCCAGAGATTGTGGGGGTGGAGCCGGGGGAGAGAGAAGGGGAGGGGCCTCAGCAGGGTGTGAAGGGGAGGGGCCTCAGCAGGGTGTAGTGCCCCCCCAGCACCCTTTTCTCCAGGGGAGCTGATCTTGGTCACCTGAAGATCAACTGCAATAGCAGGGGATCTCCAGGCCCCACCTGGAGGTTGGCAGCCCCAGCCAAGGAGGCATAAGAAGGGCATGAGCTGGCCAGTGCGGTGGATGGAGGTGCAGTTTGGTGTCAGGATTAAGTGCGCAGACTCTACTCTGGTAGAACTGGGTTTGATTCCCCACTCCTCCTCCACTCGCAGCTGCTGGGTTGACCTTGGGCAAGCTGTAGTTCTGATAAGAGCTATCCTTGAAAAAGGGCAGTTTCTGTCAAGGGCTCTCTCACCCCACCTACCTCACGGGGTGTCTGTTGTGGGGAGGGGAAGGGAAAGGAGTTTGTAAGCCGCTCTGAGACTCCTTTTGGGTAATGAAGGGTGGGGTATGAATCCATTCTCCTCCTCCTCCTCCTCTTCTTCTTCATCATCGTCATCAATGGAGGAAGCATAGAGTCATGGAGCCAGGGGGTTCCCTACTGCCGCCTAGGAGGGACAGAGGAGGAGGAGGAGAAGAAGAGGAGGAGGAGATTGGATTTATACCCCCCTCCACTTGGAGTCTCAGAGCAGCTTACAATCTCCTTTCCCTTCCCCTCCCCACAACAGACACCCTGTGAGGTAGGTGGGGGTGAGAGAGCTCTGACAGAAGCTGCTCTTTTTTCAAGGACAGCTCTTATCAGAACTATGGCTTGCCCAAGGTCATCCAGGAGCTGCACGTGGAGGAGTGTGGAATCAAACCTGGTTCTCCCAAATTAGAGTGCGCTGCTCTTAACCACTACGCTACACCATGCTGGTTTGGAGGAGGAGGACATTGGATTTATACGCCCTTCTCTCAGAGTCT
The DNA here is from genome assembly GCF_001447785.1 of Gekko japonicus. Classification (NCBI taxonomy): domain Eukaryota; kingdom Metazoa; phylum Chordata; class Lepidosauria; order Squamata; family Gekkonidae; genus Gekko; species Gekko japonicus. Next base: position 86,473 of record NW_015170389.1, on the reverse strand, counting down.
CAGAGTGCCTTACAAACTCCTTTCCCTAACCCTCCCCACAACAGACACCCTGGGAGGTAGGTGGGGCTGAGAGAGCTCTGACAGAAACTGCCCTTTTTCAAGGACAGCTCTGACAGAACTATGGCTTGCCCAAAGTCATCCAGCCAGGTGCAAGTGGAGGAGTGGGGAATCAAACCCAGTTCTCCCATATTAGAGTCCGCACACTTAACCACTACACCAAACTGGCTCTTCTTCCATTGGTGGAAGAAGAAGAAGAGGAGGAGGAGGAGGAGATTGGATTTATACCCTGGACGGCCAGAGACTGAAGCTGAAGCTCATATACTTTGGCCACCCAATGAGAAGGGAGCACTTACGGGAGAGGACCCTGATGCCGGGAAAGACTGAAGGTCAAGGAAGAAGGGGACGGTAAAGGAGGAGATGGTTAGACAGTGTTATTGAGGTAATGAACATGAAGTTGAGAAAAACGGAGCATGAAGGAAAACAGGAGGGCCTGGCGTGATGTGGTCCATGGGGTCACGAAGAGTCGGACTTGACTGTGCGACTGAACAACAACAACAAGGCACGCTGACACTCAGCAAACGAAAGCGCTCCCTGTTCCTTTATGTCTGTGCAAAGGACGCTTCATCTGCTTGATTGCGGCGTAAGGAACAAATGTGCTGACCCCACACAAAATCCACTCTTCAAGGTCATTCGTGTTGAGCTGCAATGATGTCTGTGACCACTAGATGGCGGTGGTGTCCTACAATACTGTGATGCAAGAAGATGCGCAGGGAAGCCGCAGAAGACAGCCTGAGTCCGGGGGCACCTTTAAGAATTTGGTCCTTTCCCCACTTGGATCTCATCCCTGGTTTTATCAGAGTTCAACTCCTCGTGACACAACACCGTGCATTTATCCCTGGTTATATAACCGCATCCGTTTATCCCGGGACAATTGTGGGTCAAAACCAGGGTGACCTCCATGTAATGTGGACACAAAAAATGCCCTGATTACAGGGATGAACTCGAGTGTAGTGCAAAATGTAAAAATACCCTGAGATAATTACGGGGGGAACTCGCATGCAGTGTGGGATGTAAGTTCGGGGACAGGATTTAAGGTCTAGTGTGGAAAGGTGTTAGGGATTCTTAATTTTAACGTGAATCAGCAGAGTATTAAAGAGGCAGAGTCCATGGTGTATTTAAAAAGAATAAAAGTTTACTACAACCTAGCATGGGAAAATGGTACACGGGATGTAAAATAACAAAGAGCTAATATGCCTACATTCTTACAGCTAGACTGAAAATGGCACAAGAGAGGCTTCTTCTCCTTGCTCAGAACAAAAAACCACAAGATGGGAAGAGAAGCCATAAAATGCTAATACTTGGCACTTTGGTCTCCAATCAGAACAACAAACTAGATCTGAACTTTCTAACTGTCTAAAACAGATTGGATACAAACAAACATGTGACTTAACAAACATCATTAACCCAGTAAATACTGAAAAGTGTTTTAACTTTTAACACCCAACAAAAGGACCAAAGTTTTGCCTACAGACAAAAGCTTATGCACAGAATTAAACTTTGTAGGTCTTAAAGGTGCCACTGGATTCAAAGCTTGTTCAGTGAAAGGAGTAAGTTAAAAAGTTTGGGGGAGGCATATGCGTTTTATTTGACATTTTAGAAAATGATAGCCTCCCTTTCCCACTTTCATAGTGACTCACAGTGGTATTATGTGCAGAGGAACTGGGAATCACTACACCTGAGAGTCTGTCACTTCACAGACTTCACGTTCCTGGGATCCCAGATCACCGCAGACTGTGACAGCAGCCATGAAGTTAAAAGACGCCTGCTCCTTGGGAGGAAAGCGATGGCGAACCTAAACAGCATGATAAAAAGTAGAGACATCACCCTGCCAACAAAAGTCCGCATGGTCAAAGCAATGGTATGCCCAGTAGTCATGTATGGCTGCGAGAGTTGGACTATAAGGAAGGCCGAGCGCCGAAGAATAGATTCTTTTGAACTATGGTGCTGGAGAAGACTCTTGAGAGTCCCTTGGACTGCAAGAAGATCCTATCAGTCAATCCTAAAAGAAATCAACCCTGACTGTTCCCGGGAAGGCCAGATAATGAAGCTGAAGCTCAAATACTTTGGCCACCCAATGAGAAGGGAGCACTCACTGGAGAAGACCCTGATGCTGGGAAAGATTGAAGGTCAAAGAAGACGGGGAGGGCGAAGGATGAGATGTGTAGGCAGTGGAACATGAAATTGAGCCAACTTCAGAGGATGGCAGAAGACAGGAGGGCCTGGCGTGATCTGGTGCATGGGGTTGCAAAGAGTCAGACTCGACTGTGCGACTGAACAACAACAACACCTGAGAGGTGACATGATTGCCACCTTCTGATACCTGAAAGGATGTCGTGCCATGCAGAGGATGGGGGCAGGTCTTTCTTCAGCAGAGAAAGGTCTTTCTCAGCACCTCCTACTGGAGGATGGGGCAGAGGGGCTGTGTTGCACGTTGCCTTGTTCTCGGCTCCAGTCCAGTGCTTTCAGAAGAATTGCTGCGTATGCACCAAGTGAGGCAATTGATGGGGAAAGATCCCCACCTGCTTAATGCTGCTGCTGAAGGCACGGAGCCCGAGAACTGATCCGGAGGCCTTGCTTTGCACTCCTCCCCCCACAAATGGAAAACTTTGAGCAGCCTTTGAGAAGAAGAAGAAGAAGAAGAAGAAGAAGAAGAAGAAGAGGAGGAGGAGGAGGAGGAG
>NW_015170389.1:79876-83021 GCF_001447785.1 Gekko japonicus | reverse complement strand
AGGAGGAGGAGGAGGAGGAGATTGGATTTATACCCCGCCCTTCACTACCCAAGGGAGTCTCAGAGCAGCTCACAATCTCCATTCCCTTCCCCTCCCCACAACAGACACCCTCCTGTGAGGTAGGTGGGGCTGGGAGAGCTCTCTCGAGAACTGCCCTTAAGAGAACAGCTCTGAGAGAACTCGTGACTGACCCACACCAGCAGCTGCATGTGGAGGAGGAGTGGGGAATCAGACCCGCTCTTAACTACTACACCAAACTGGCTCTCTGAAGTAAACTGAAGTAAACTTTGTTGGCCTTAAAAAAAAAACACGTTAAAGAACTTTTGATCTCTAACTCGGTCCTGGCCCACTTCGACGAGGCGCTGCCGGTAGTCTTGGCGTGCGACGCCTCACCCTACAGCGTCGGGGCAGTACTGGCGCACCGTCTCCCGGATGGGTGGGAGGTCCCAGTCGCGAATTACTCGCGCACTCTATCTGCGGCTGAGCGGAACTACGCCCAGATAGATCGTGAGGGACTAGCAATAGTGGCCGGGGTCAAGAAGTTCCATGACTTCGTCTACAGCCGGCTGTTCACCAGGCGTACCCGCAGTTGCCGGTTGATGAGGCAACTGCAGAGGCACAAACCATTGTGACCCATCGGGGGGCATTCCGTGTCAAGACACTGCGATTTGGGGTGAGTGTGGCGCCAGGGTTATTCCAGCAAATGATGGACTCCCTTCTCAAAGGAATACCTGGTGTCACCCCGTTTTTTGATGATGTGATGGCTGACTGGCCGACTTCGCAGACCGCCTCCGCACTGTTCTCCGCCGTTTCCAGGATGCCGGACTCAAAGTCAAACTCGAGAAGTGTCGGCTGGGGGTGCCGTCAGTGGACTTTCTGGGGTTCATGGTGGACGCTGAGGGCCTTCACCCTACCTGAGACAAAGTGAAGGTGATTGTGGAAGCCCCAGCCCCAAAGTCTAAATCAGAATTACAGGCGTTTTTAGGGATTCTCAGTTTCTACCACGCCTTTCTGCCCCACAAGGCGGCGGTAGCAGAGCCCCTACATCGCCTGTTAGACAAGTGCCCCCCCCCCAGGCTGCCACGTTCTGGAACGTTAAAGAACTTTTGATCTCTAACTCGGTGTTCCCTCTAAGCTAAGTTAGTGTGAGCTAGCTCACAGTTTTCTAGCCTCCGGCTCACACATTTTTGTCTCAGCTCAGGAAGGATGGGGCTCCAGAGCAAACTAATCTATGCAGGAGCCAAATTGCTCACTCACGACTTGAACGCCAGCAGCTCACAAAGGTTTGCTCACCGGACTCCGCAGCTTAGAGGGAGCCTTGGGGGGGTGCGCAGGGGTCCTGGCCTGTCTGCCTCTCTGTAGCCCTCCTCTGAAGCCTGACAGGGCAAAGTCCTTCACTCCCGACATGATGAAGAGGCAGCCCTGCGGGAGACGGAAAGAGCTGACCCTGGGGGCCTGATCCACAGAGAAATCCTCCGGCCCAACCACCCCCCTCTCCCGCATGAACGCAAGCTGCACACGAGCGAGGCAGTTCATTGTTAAGCGTTCCCTGTTTCTGTTTCAAGATGGTTTAATAAGCTATGGGAACTGCTAGCGATGGCCAAAATTACTGATTCAATCAGAAGGATGGGAGAACAAGGGACATCTTCAGATTTGCTTGCTAAATGGTCTCCTTTTGTAGAATTTACACAAACAAATGACTCCTCTCAAATAAGTCATATTCCAGCTAAGTATAAAGAAATGCCCACCTGTTTATGAAGTCGGTAATATTTACCTACATATTCGCCAGACATAGTATAGGCTTCCAAGTTAAGTGATATAGTTTGTCAACATTACTGTTGTTTGGAACGCAGGGGTTAGCAAGCTGCAAGTTATTTAATTCATCCTTATGTTTTAGTTTAAGTGGATTTTTATTTATATTCATTGGCAACGCTGTTTGGTTTCAATTTTGCTGGATGTATCAAAAACGTAGTAAAAGTTTTATTTAAAAAGAAATGTACTCTGTAGCCGTGCACGCACAGCAGACTCTGCTGGTGGATCGGGCCCCATGCTAATTCGTGGGGGGGGGGGAAACGCCACTCAGAGTTTGTTCCCACTGCAGACAACAAAATATACAAAAAAAACCCCCCAACAGACCTGCAGCCTCCCAAGGCCCTCGGAGCCCATCCATCACAGCCTGTGTGTCGGGCAAAGTCTTTCCATGGCGAAATCTATTTTTAATGCCCCCCCCCCATCTGTGAGCAGCATCCATCACAGGCGCTGGTGTCACCCGAGGCTCCAGTCCCGGGAGGGCCTTGACATTCTCCAGGCCCAAGGATGTTACAGGCAGAATAAGATCCTGCGGCCCACGTCAGACTTCAGCCCCTAAGCCTCCCCCCCCCCAGTCTGACTCCCACCCCAGCCGCAAGCACCCCTGCCGGGCCTCAGCAAGTGGCTTTCTCTCTCTTCCAACCTCCGGTCCCCAATATGAGGATTAAAGTCACGGCCTCCTTCGCAGGGTTGGTGTAGGCATCACGGTTAGGGGGATTCCTGGCGATTTGGGAGCAGAGCCCATGCGGGGTGGAGTCGGGGGAGGAGAGGGACCTTGGCAGGGTACAAGGCCATGAAGCTAAGGTTGGCAACCTTCAGGGGGTGGCTGGAGATCTCCTGGGATTACGACTGATCTCCAGGCAACAGGGATCAGTTCACCTGGAGGAAATGGCCGCTTGGGAAGGTGGACTCCATTGATGAAGTCCCCGCCCTCCCCAAACCCCGCCCTCTTCAGGCTCCACCCCCAAAAGGAGAACCTCAGAAGAGCCCTGCTGGATCAGACCAGTGAGGGTCCGCCTAGTCCAACATCCCGTCTCACACAGTGGCCAAGCAGTTCCTCTGCAGGGGGCCAGCAACAGGGCAGAGAGGCCGAGGCCTTCCCCTGAGAAGAACCTCAGAAGAGTCCTGGGCTGGATCAGACCAGGGAGGGTCCCTCCAGTCCAGCATCCTTGTCTCACACAGGGGCCAACCAGTTCCCCTGGAGGGCCAACAACAGGGCAGAGAGGCCGAGGCCTTCCCCTGAGAAGAACCTCAGAAGAGCCCTGCTGGGTCAGACGAGGGAGGGTCCATCTAGTCCAGCATCCCGTCTCACACAGGGGCCAGCCAGTTCCTCTGG
>NW_015170389.1:75637-78743 GCF_001447785.1 Gekko japonicus | reverse complement strand
TTTCCCCCAAATCGCACACGGCATTCACTGCCGCAGGAAGTGATGGAGGGCAAAAGCATGGACAGCTTCAAGAAGGGATTGGATAAACATCTGGAGCAGAAGTCCATGAGTGGCTATTAGCCACAAGGTATAGATAGGAACTCTCAGTCTGGGGCAAGGGATGCTCTGTATTCTTGGTGCTTGGGGGGCACAGTAGGAGGGCTTCTGGAGTTCTGGCCCCACTGCTGGACCTCCTGATGGCCCTGGGTTTGGGCCACTGTGTGACTCAGAGTGTTGGACTGGATGGGCCACTGGCCTGATCCAACATTGGCTTCTGTTATGTTCTTATGTCTGGGGCAGTGATGCTCTGTCTTCTTGGTGCTTGGGGGGCAACAGTGGGAGGGCTTCTAGAGTTCTGGCCTTGCCGGTGGACCGCTTGATGGCCCCTGGGTTTTGGCCACTGTGTGACACAGAGTGGAGGACTGGATGGGCCATTGGCCTGATCCAACATGGCTTCTCTTATGTTCTTATGACCCTTTTCCTGTGCTGGAGGTGGACAAAGTGTTACCTGCATTGTGCCTCCCTGTCGGGGCCAGATTTGGGTTATTTGGGGGAGGGCGGGCTAATCGGGGGGGGGGTCACCCATACATGAAGCTGCCTTTGACTGAACTGGACCATCCGTCCCAACCAAGTCAGTATTGTTTGCTCATACTGGCAGCTGCTCTCTGGGGTCTCCGGCAAAGGTCTTTCCCATCACCTAGTGCCTAAAAAGGGATTCGATAAATTAAAATGGGATTCATGGAGGCGAGGTCTATCAATGGCTACTAGGTATGGTGACTGAGGGGAACCTCCACATTCAGAGGCACTGAACCTCTGAATCCCAGTGCCAGGAGGTGACACTGGGAAGGCCTCGGCCTCTCTGCCCTGTTGCTGGCCCTCCAGAGGGACTGGCTGGCCCCTGTGTGAGACGGGAGGCTGGACTGGAGGGACCCTCCCTGGTCTGACCCAGCAGGGCTCTTCTGATGTTCTCCTCAGGGGAAGGCCTCGGCCTCTCTGCCCTGTTGCTGGCCCTCCAGAGGGACTGGCTGGCCCCTGTGTGAGACGGGAGGCTGGACTGGAGGGACCCTCCCTGCGGAAGAACTGGTTGACTACCTTGAGAGGTGGGATGCTGGACTAGGTGGACCCCTGGTCTGATCCGGTAGGGCTCTTCTGATGTTCTTCTCAGGGGAAGGCCTCGGCCTCTCTGCCCTGTTGTTGACTGTCCAGAAGAACTGGTTGACTACCTTGAGAGGTGGGATGCTGGACTAGGTGGACCCCTGGTCTGATCCAGCAGGGCTCTTCTGATGTTCTTCTCAGGGGAAGGTGTTGGCCTCTGTGTCCTGTTGTTGGCTGTCCAGAGGAACTGGGTAGCCACTGTGTGAGACAGGACACTGGACTAGATGGACCACTGGTCTGACCCAGCAGGGATCTTCTGATGCTCGCTTTTTGGTTAACCCCCTGTAATGTTTCTGCAGCCCAAACACTGGTTGTTGCAAGCCCTTTATTAGAAAGTGGCACGCATAAGGTCCTACTGTTAGTCATAGACACAGGATCCTTCCACACAACTGTTTTAGTGCACTGGCATTAGTCTGGGCATGGTTCACACTTGGATTACTGCAACCCCTTCAGGTAGGTTCTGGAGACTCCCCAGAATTAGTGAAACAAACATAGAGATGTAAAATTTCCAGAAATTTTGAAGCTTGGAAAAAAACTTGTTTTTTCCCCAGTTTCTTCCGGGGAAAACCGGAAATTTTTTAAAAAATGGGAAAAAATGCTACATTAGCCCTTCTTTTTTCTTTTCCAGATTGAAAGTCGTTCTGTTGCTTTAGGAACATAAAATATGACTATGGACATTTTTACTTGGCATGAAATTATCACAATTAGCCTATTAAAAATATAGTGCATCCAAACATTTATTAGAAACAGAATACCCACCCACATGCAAAAACAAAACTGAAACCTTTTTCTATTCTTGCGACAATAGCACCTCCTAAAGGAAGAAATGCATCTTGTTCTTGCATTGGAGAGTTCAGTTGGTAACCTAGGACTTGCTTGTCCTCAGTGCACAGAAATTAGATCAATCTGATACCATACGTATTTTTAGAAATGATTTCGAAAATATTTGAATGCCTTGTCTTAAAATATTTTATTCATCATGTTAAAATAAAACGTTCCATAATCAATTTTTCCCTTTCCTTTTCTTGTTTCAATTTTTCCAATTTTTCGGGAAAAAACAAAAAAGGCTTCAGGGAAAAAATGGGGGGAAATGGGTTTTTTTCTCGAATTTTTCCGGTTTTTCCCCAGGCCTTCACATCCCTGAACAAACCTCCTGACTACTGAGATCAGTCCCCCTGGAGAAAATGGCTGCTTTGGCCAAAATACCCCTTTGAGGTCCCTCCCCACCCAAACCCCCACCTTCTGCAAGGTCCACCCCCAAATCTCCAGGGATTTCCCAACCCAGGACTGGCCACTCTGTCCTGGGCCCAGCAAGTACAGCACTGGAGTGGATAGGTCGGCAAGGAAAGAGGGGCCGTGGGTGGGTGTGGGCCTCCTCCAGCCAGTGCAGTGCCAAGCCAGTGAGCCTTTGATGGGAAGAGATGGGCTGATTGGTGGGATCCTCTTGGGGGGCCCTCTCTGTACCCAACCGCTGTCCCTGTGAATTTTATACCTGCTGGGTCACTCTCTCCTGGCATTCTTGAACTTCCAAGAGGCAGAATATCCTGCCAGATTTCTGGATATTAGGGGCTCTTATTCATTTGTAGTAGTAGTTGTAGTAGTTCATAGAGAGCCAGTTTGGTGTAGTGGTTAAGTGCGTGGACTGTCAGCTGGGAGCACCGGGTTTGATTCCCCACTCCTCCACTTGCACCTGGCTGGATGACCTTGGGCAAGCCGTAGTTCTGTCAGAGCTGTCCTTGAAAAAAGAGCCATCTCTGTCAAGAGCTCTCTCAGCCCCGCCTGTACCTCACCAGGTGTCTGTTGTGGGGAGGGGGAGGGAAAGGAGTTTGTAAGCCGCTCTGAGACTCCTCTGGGTAGTGAAGGGCAGGGTATAAATCCAATCTCCTCCTCCTCCTCCTCCTCCTCCTCCTCC
>NW_015170389.1:67871-75399 GCF_001447785.1 Gekko japonicus | reverse complement strand
TTCTTCTTCTTCTTCTTCTTCTTCTTCTTCTTCTTCTTCTTCTTCTTCTTCTTCTTCTTCTTCTTCTTCTTCTTCTTCTTCTTCTTCTTCTTCTTCTTCTTCTTTGTGGGACCTTTGCTGATAGGGTTTGAACTGGGTGGGACCGAGACTGAAAGAGATCTCAGGGCTGTAGCGGAAGGCTTGATGAAACCGTCAACTTGGACAGTGCGCAGCAGCAGCGGCAGTGAAAAAGGCACTCCTCCTGCTGGCAATTGCTATGAAAGGCTCTGGAAAGATCAGTTGTAATTCTAGTTGGCCTCCAGGCCCCACCTGGAGGTTATACAAAAACGGAGGGTCACGGTGTTAGGAAGCTATGCAAAAGTATATAGCACTGTGTATAATAGATGTATGTTCAAGGTAGATCAGTTTTGTGCTTTTCCTTTTCTTCTTTTTCGACACTGCTATATAAATATTGGTCTCAAATATTATCAAAAATAGGTTTCACCCAAACAAAACATCAAAGTGCAGGTTTACAGTCTGTCCAAATATTCAGACAGCACCTTGTCAGTATCACAATCACTAGCCCCACAGGTCAAAGTCTCCTCCCTCCACAGCGGCCATTTCCCCCAGGGGGAGTGATTGCTGCAGCCTGGGACCTCCAGGCCCTGCCTGGAGGCTGGCAGCCCCACCTCCCACCCCTTCTCAACAGCCCTGAGAGGCCAGCCCTACTCCTTTGCCCGGCTGTCAGCAGGATCCTGGCACTTCCTGGCATCCAGCTTGCCTCCGCTTTGCCAGAAATAGATCAGAGGGAAGAATGACCCCCCCCCCACCCGTCCTTGCCCTTCTGGGCTTGGGGCTATTTTTAGCTCCGAGGGAACGCATTGTGTGGCTGCGGCTGACGTCATTCCGCGTTCTCCTGATGACTGGATCTCACCATGGCCCCCACGCCCCCCACTGGGCTCCTTCCCAAAGGCCCCCTTCTTTACTTGGACAGACCGAGTCCCCTCAAACAGCAACACCTCCTCCTCTGGGAAGGCTCTTTGAGGGAGAGTAACTTCACCAAGCTGAGGCATATGGACAGCGCGGCCCAGATGGAGGGGGACAGGCAGGGGTCCAGTCTGGTGTCCTGGTGAAGTGCGCGGACTCTAATCTGGGAGAACCGGGTTTGATTCCCCACTCCTCCTCATGCAGCTGCTGGATGACCTTGGGCAAGCCACAGTTCTGACAGTTCTGACAAGAGCTGTTCTTGAAAAAAGAGCCGTTTCTGCCAGAGCTCTCTCAGCCCCACCCGCCTCCCAGGGTGTCTGTTGTGGGGAGGGGAAGGGAGAGGAGCTGCTCTGAGACACCTTTGGGTAGTGAAGGGCCATGGGGTATGAATCCAGTCTCTTCTCTTCTCTTCTTATTTATTTATTTATTTTTTATTTATTAGATTTTTATCCCGCCCTCCCGCCGAAGCGGCTCAGGGGGGCTTACAACAATTAAAAAACAGTAAAGATTAATGCAGTACATCTAAAAATAGTCAATAAAACAGCCAATATAACTTATTAACAATAAAATAACAATTAGAGCATTATAGTTTGCACATGGCGGGCGTCCATATAAAGTGCTAGAGTGTTTGATCTGGGCTGTTAAACGCTTGGTGGAATAGCTCAGTCTTTACCGCTCTGCGGAATTGGTGGAGATCCCGCAGAGCGCGGATTTCATTCGGGAGCTGATTCCACCATACTGGTGCAGCTAAGGAAAACGCCCGGGTTCTCGTTGCTGTTAACTTAGTGTCCCTAGGGCCAGGGGGGACTAAGCGATTCTGCGATTCAGATCTCAGTGCTCTTGGGAGAACGTACGGGGAAAGGCGGTCCCGCAGGTAGGCAGGCCCCAGACCATAAAGGGCTTTAAAGGTCATAACCAGCACCTTGAAGCGTATCCGGAACGCTATTCTTCTTCACTCCCGTGGTCCCTTCGGGCCAATGCTCCCTCTAAACTGTGGAGTCCTGTGAGCAAAAGTTCTACTTTGTGAGCTCCTGGCATTAAAGTTGTGAGCGAGCGATTGGGCTGCTGCATACATTAGTTTTCTCTGGAGTCCTCCTTCCTGAGCGGAGACAAAAATGTGTGAGCTGGAGGGTAAAAAACCGTGAGCCGGCTCACACTGACTCAGCTTAGAGGGAACGCTGCTCTGGGCACATTAGTTGCCCCCAGGCACCCTGCGCCACCATTCCCGGGCAGCTGGAGTGCCTGGTGCTGAACGAGAACTTAAATGCAGCATACATTTTGGAAACCCAGTGGGATGGGGTGTCTGGGGACAGTGGCAGAGCCTCTGACGAAGAGAGCTGTGTGTTTCTTGAAAGCTTAGGCTATAATAAAGTTTGTTCATCTTCAAGGTGCAACTGGGCTTTTTAGTGTTTTGAACAAAGTCTGAGTCCTTAAAGACCAACAGAGTGTAATTCTGGGTGTAAGCTTTCGTGTGTAGGCACACACCTTCAGATAGAGCATCTATTTGGTATGCAGAAGGTCATAGAATCATAGAACCATAGAATGTTAGAGTTGGAAGGGACCCTGCAGGTCATCTAGTCCAACCCCCTGCCAGTTTGGTGTCATGGTTAAGTGTGTGGACTCTAATCTGGGAGAACCGGGTTTGATTCCCCACTCCTCCACTTGCACTGCTGGTGTGACCTTGGGTCAGTCACAAGCTCTGGCACAACTGTCCTTGAAAAAGAGCAGTTTGTGTCAGAGCTCTCTCAGCCCCACCCACCTCACAGGATGTCTGTCGTGGGGAGGTGAAGGGAAAGGAGTTTGTAAGCCGCTCTGAGACTCCCTTGGGTAGTGAAGGGCGGGGTATAAATCCAATCTCCTCTTCTTCTTCTTCTTCTTCTTCTTCTTCTTCTTCTTCTTCTTCTTCTTCTTCTTCTTCTTCTTCTTCTTCTTCTTCTTCTTCTTCTTCTTCTTCTCCTCCTCCTCCTTCTTCTTCTCCTCCTCCTCCTCTCTGCAGGAGCATAGCTGAAAGATAATAGCCCTACAACATATCTGAAAAATGGTTGTCCAGCCTCACCTTGAAAATGTTCAGCGAAGGAGTATCCACCACCTCCTGAGGTGGTCTGTTCCACTGCTCAACTACTCTGACAGGAAGTTTCTCCTGATATTCAGCCGGTAATGACTCCCTTGTCATTTCCACCCATTAGATCTAGTCTTGCAAACCAGAGCAAGAGAGAATAGATCCGCTCCATCTTCTACATGACAGCCCTTCAGATACTTGAAGACTGCAGTCAGGTCCCCTCTAAGTCTTCTCTTTCCCAGGCTAAACAGACCCAACTCTTTCAGCCTTTTCTCATAAGACTTGGGTTCCAACCCTCTCACCACCCTGGTTGCCCTCTTCTGGACACGCTCGAGCTTCTCGACATCCTTCCTAAAATGTGGTGCCCAAAACTGGACACAGGACTCCAACGGTTGCACCATCCAGCCCACATATAACCAGCTTATCCTCAAGGATATCATGAGGTCATACGTTCAGTCCCTGGCATCACCAGCTAAAAGGGCCAGGCAGTCGGTGGGAGGTGTGAGAGCCCTCTGCCTGAGGCCCAGGAGAGCAGCTGCCAGTCTGAGTAGGCAAGACTGACCTTGGTGGACTCTGGAGCCCCATCCTTCCTGAGTGAAGACAAGAATGTGTGAGCCAGAGGCTAAAAAACTGTGAGCCTAGCCCACACTAACTCAGCTTAGAGGGAACACTGTCCCCGCGTCTTCCTTCTGGAGAGTTCAGCTCCATCTCTGTTGAGGGTGCAAGCCACAGGGGTGAGGGGCACAAGCCCTGTCTTGGGGCGAGGGCGGGAGGGGCAGTTCCAGCTGTCCCCTGGCTCACACAGACTGTGGTGGGAGGGAATGTTTGCTTTGCTCTCTGGTGGGGAGGGGGGTGCCCTGCGTGCCTGACCTTGGCCGGGGGAAGCACCAGCAGAGATATAAGAGCTGTCCCCATTCATTCCCCCCTTGCAGAGGGACGGGGCTGAGCCAGGCGCTGGTGAGGGGCCGGGCAGCGAGAGAGGGGGCGATGGGAGCCCGCAGCCGGCTGAGCCCCCGGGCGGCCCACTGCAGCATCTCCCGCTCCTTCTGGGCCGGGCGGTCCAGCCACTCGGTGGCACCGGTGGTGGCCGCCGCCGAGCCGAGCCCCTCCAAGGTGCTGCCCTTCGAGGCGATTCCCCGCAGCGGCCACAACGCCTGGCTCCAGCTCTACCACTTCTGGAGGACCAACAGCTTCCAAAACCTCCACTACATCATGCAGAAGAACTTCCAGCGCTTGGGACCCATCTACAGGTGAGGCCCTGCTGGTGGCACAGTGGGTGTGGGGCCCCAGCTGGCTTCTTGGACTGACTCACACCCCAGACGCTGCTCTGGGGCAAGTGATGCTCTGTATTCTTGGTGCTTTGGGGGGGGGCAACAGTGGGAGGGCTTCTGGTCTCCTGGCCCCACTGTTGGACCTCCTGGTGGCCCCTGGTATTTCTGGCCACTTTGTGACAGAGTGTTGGACTGGATGGGCCACTGGCCTGATCCAACATGGGCTTCTCTTATGTTATGTTCTTATGCTATCCGGCAATAAGCTCACAGGACAAGGATGGTTCTCTCAGCCTCCACAATTGATTGCTTAATGGCCTGGAACAGTTAGGGGAGCTTTTGCGGAAGAGGAATCCTCCCATTTGAGGGCTGAAGTCTAGTCTGTTGTGTGTTATGTCACAAGATCCACAGCAGAATTCGAACGCGGCTCCCCCCAAGGCTGAAACCCTGCCAGACTAGAGCCTGTGAGGCTTGCCTGCCCACTCAAGAGCTGAACCCTGTGTGAGATCGCCAGCCTCTAGGTGGGGCCTGCAGATCTCCCGGAATTATCACAGATCTTCAGACCACGGAGATAAGCCCCCGGAGAAAACACCTGCTTTGGAGGGCGGACTCCCTGGCCTTATGCCTCACTGAAGTTCCCCCTCCCTTCCCCAAAGCCCACCCTCCCCAGGATCCACCCCCCATTCTCCAGGAATCTCCCAACCCGGAGTTGGCAACCCGAATTCTCTCTCGTTTGGCAGGGAGACGGTAGGCACCCACAACAGTGTCAACGTGCTCCTGCCCCATGACGCAGCCCAGCTCTTCCAGTCGGAGGGGATCTACCCACGCCGCATGGGCATCGATTCCTGGATCGCCCACCGGGTACTGCGGAACCACAAATCCGGCGTCTTCCTCTTGTAAGTGAGGGTGACGCGGGGGCAGTACGAAAGATCCACTTTCCCCCTTCGCAGCTCAGCACAGTGGCTCACGTGAGCCGGTTTGGTGCAGTGGTTAGGAGCGTGGACTCAAATCTGGGAGAAGCGGGTTTGATTCCCCACTCCTCCACATGCAGCTGCTGGAGCGACCTTGGGTCAGTCACAAGTTCTCTCAGAACTGTTCTGTCAGGAGAAATCCTTGAGAGAGCTCTCTCAGCCCCACCGACCTCGCAGGGTGTCTGTTGTGGGGAGGGGAAAGGAAAGGAGATTGTAAGCCACTCTGAGACTGCTCCGGGTAGCGAAGGGCAGGGTACAAATCCAATCTCCTCCTCCTCCTCCTCTTCTTCTTCTCCTCATTTATCCATTTATGACAACCCTGACACCCTACCTTTGGTTTGTGGCATACGGGGGTTTACAATCCCAAGATTAAAACCATCCCCTCCCTCCTTAAGGAAATGCCTGCAACTGAAACACTGTTAAGGGCCCCTGCAAATGAAATGGCCTTACGGGGCCTCCTAGAGATGTCTCAAGATGGTGCCCCCACCCAGGGGTCATTTCGTGGAAAAAGAGGTGCAGGAACTCATTAGCATACCTTACTAGCATACCTTATTTGCATATGCCACACCCCCTGACATCACTGGAAGTGTGTCAGAAGGCAACACCCAAAGTTCAGGCTCCACTGTCCTCGCAGAGGAGGGAGAGCTTGTACCTGAATAAAACTTAAAGGTGCCACTGGACTGTTTTGGACCGGGGGGCTGGGGGGGGGGCCTCTGCAGCTTACTTGGCTGCTTCTTGCTCCTTGTGGCCCGACTGAGGGCTGCTGGGAGCAGGGGGCGGGGCTTGTGGCATGTGCCCGCCCCCTGGGCTCCTTACTACTGGAGCTCCGCTCCTGTGCGCTCCCGCAGGAAATGACCCTTGCTCCCACCTCCTGAGGGAGCCCACATTCTACAAGATGGGGGCTACTCCACAGAAGGGATGGCCTCTTGGCCATACCAAGTCTCTCACCTGATGCAGGGGAACCATCAGAAGGTGGCAACTTGAGGATCATAGGTAGGGCACGCCGGGAGAGATGGTTCTTCTTCAAAAGTGTGGGTTTTATAGATCACAAGTCACAGGCAGCACCTCGACCTGAACTCGGAAACAAACTGGCAGTCAGGGGAGTTGCCTTAATACAGGCAAGATGTGTTCCCCTTGGCCAGCCCCTGGCGATGAACTGGGCTCTTCTGCGTTCTGAACCAGATGCCATTTCTGGGGCGCCTTCAAGGGTAGTCCCATGTCAAGCATCTTACAGTAGTCCATCTGAAGAAGTAAGCCAGTGACTCACGAACGCTCCCGCCCTACCAACAATTTTTGTTAGCCTTTAAGGTGCTCCTGGACTTTCTCTTTTCCAGTAGTCCATCTGTGAGGTTACCAAAGGATGGACTTGCACAGCCAGGTCACTTGAGTCTAAGAAAGGAGAGAGCTGGTAAAAACGAAATGTTGACGAGAAAAAGCACTCTGGGGCACCTGTTTTTTCAAACAGCAGCGCTGGGTCCATTGTGAGCACCCCCCAAGCTCTTCATCTGTGCTGCAAATGCCACCTCCACTCCTTCCGAAACCAGTGGGCCCAATCCCTCTGAAGCAACCGCCTTTCTGACCTGCAGCGTGTCTGGCTTCAGCTCCAGCTTTTCTGGCTTCAGGCTCTGGCCCTAAATATCTGAGTTCTGTTTTGGGTGCCTTCACCACTACAGGTCAAGCCTCCTTCTCCGATGAGTGGTGTCATGATCTGGGCTGTGCAAGTACGGTCTACTAGGCCCAGGGAGCCTGACTAGCAGTACGGGAGGCTGGGCCTACAACTCCCAGAAGCCCCTGAGAGGTTTTAGAGCCAAAACTGACCAATAAGAAAAGAGGAGGGCTTGGAATAAAAGACCTGGAGCAGCAGGAAAAGCTGTTCTTCTTCCCAGAGGGCAGAGCCAGAAGGAAGGCTGCTGCAGGGGAGAGACCCTCATCCTGAGGGAAGGGTGAGTCGTCTAGTGCCACTTGGAATAGTGAGCTAGGGACAGTGTATATTTAGACACGTTAGGGCATTTGATTTTTTTCTTTTCACCCACTTAATGTTAAAATTCTGCACCTTGTTTGTTTGACCTCCTATAAAATAAACTATTTTCACTGTTCACTCTGCCTGGTCCTCATGTCTGTTATTTGGCCCAAACAAGGGAGGTCTGAAGGTCTTGGGAGGGGGCTCTGGGCCTTCTCAAGGGATCCTAAATCCAGAGTGGTGGCAGCGTCAGGGGACACCCCACCTGAGCCATGACAAGTGGTCAGAGTCAACTTTTCTCTTC
>NW_015170389.1:63310-67461 GCF_001447785.1 Gekko japonicus | reverse complement strand
CCCCCCAGACCCCACCTCCCACACAGAAGGCCCCAGACTTAGCCCCATTAAGAAGGGATCTCAGATAGCCGGGCTTGGGAGAACCCAGGAAGGGAAATCAAGATGACACAGGGAATTGAAAGGGATGCTGGTGAGGAGGGGGGAGTGTGTGGGGGGGTTACTACGTGGGGGGGCCTCCCAGTCACATCTTCTCTCCCCCCCCCTGCATCTTCCTCACCCTGAGGCTTTCATCATGCAGGAACGGGGAAGACTGGCGCACCGACCGGCTGGTCCTCAACAGGGAGGTGATCAGCCCCGCGGGCACCGTCAAATTCCTGCCCTTCCTCAACACCGTGGCAGAGGACTTTGTCGATTTCATGCACCGGCGGGGGAGGGAGAACACGGCGCGCCTGCTCACGGTCGACCTTTACCATGACCTCTTCCGATTCACCTTGGAAGGTAGGCCAATGCTGGGAGCCCCGCAGCCCCACCCCAACTGCCGCAGGCCGCCTTCTCTGCTCAGGGAACCCACCCTGCTTCTCCCCAAAGCTCTTAGCGAGTTCTCAACCAGGCCAGGCCACACACCCGCCTCCTGGCATTCCCTGCCGCTCAAATGGCGGGCCCTTTAATGGCTCTGAGTTGGTCCATTCCATAGAGAGAAATGCTGAATCCCTGTAGAAGGAAGAAGAAGCAGAAGGAGGAGGAGGAGGTGTAGATTGGATTTATACCCAAAGGAGTCTCAGAGCGGCTTAAAAACTCCTCTCCCTTCCCCCTCCCCACAACAGACACCCTGGGAGGAAGGTGGGTGGGGCTTAGAGAGCTCTGACAGAAACTGCTGTTTTTCAAGAGCAGCTCTTATCAGAGCTACGGCTTGCCCAAGGTCATCCAGCATCTGCAGGTGGAGGAGTGGGGAAGCAAACCCTCTTCTCCCAGATTAGAGTGCGTGCACTTAACCACCGCACCAAACTGGCTCACCCCAGAGCCTCCAGGAGGGCTGCCGTCTTTGCCGGAGGGCCCCCAAGGGCAAAGCCTTGCGTTCCTCCTCCCTCTTCTGCCTCTGTGCTGGCGGCTGGCTGGGGGAGCCCCCACTGTCTGTCTAGGCCGCCCGTCTCTGTCCCCTACACCGCAAAGGGTTTTACAGTTTTGCCCTGACCTGAGCAGCCCAGGCTGGCCTGATCTCATCAGATCTCGGAAGCTAAGCAGAGTCTGCTCTGGGAAGTCCTTGGGATGGGAGAACACCCAGGGAGTCCCAAGGTTGCTATGCAGAGGCACCTCTGAATGTCTCTGGCCTTGAAAACCCAACGGGGTTCCCATCAGTGAGCCAGCGTGGTGTCGTGGTTAGGAGTGGCCAGGGGTCATTTCCTGCAGGAGCGCACAGGAGCGGCGCTCTGGCAGTAAGGAGCCCAGGGGGCGGGCACATGCAACAAGCCCCGCCCCCTGCTCCAAGCAGCCCTCAGTCGGGCCACGAGGAGCAAGAAGCAGCCACGTAAGTTGCACAGCCTCCCCAGCCTGCCTTCAGGTACAAGCTCTCCCTCCTCTGTGAGGGCAGATCTGTGCGTCCCCCCCCCCCAATACCTAGCCATCCAAAAGAGTCCAGTGGAGCCTGAGCGGTGGGTGTTGCCCTCTGACACACTTCCAGTGATTTCAGGGGGTGTGGCATATTCCCCCCCCCCACAATAGCTAGCAATCCAAAACAGTCCAGTGGAGCCTGAGTGGTGGGTGTTGCCTTCTGACAGACTTCTGGTGATGTCAGGGGGTGTGGCACATGCAAATGAGTTATGCTACTGAGCCCCTGCACTTTTTTTCCTACGAAATGACCCCTGGGAGTGGCTGACTCTGATCTGGAGACCTGGGTTTGATTCACCACTCCTCCTCCATGTGACACCTCCTGGGTGACCTTGGGGGCCAGTCCCAGTTCTTTCAGAAGTCTCTCAGCAGCCCCCTGCCTCGCAAGGTGTCTGTTGTAGGGAGAGGAACGGGAAGGCTATTGTAAGCCACTTTGAGACTCCTTAAGGAAGGTAGAGAAAAGCAGGGTAGGAAAACCTTCTTCTTCTTCTTCTCCTCCTCCTTCTCCTCCTCCACCCTTCCCCCCCACCACATTACAATATCTTTCCCAAGGAGAGAAAGATGGGCAGGGGGGCTTCAGGAAGACAGGGAAAGCACCAGGAGAGAGGGCACTCGGCCATTCTGTGCTGAGGACTGCATCCAAAGGCTCCATGGTCCACTGTCTTAGCCAGGGTTGACCCCCTCCCATGGCAGGACCAGAGTAGGGAGGGGCCTGGTCTTCCGGTCCGCTGGGCTGTGACCCCAGGTCAGTGGGTCCAAGAGGGAGGGACCCTAGTGGAGCATTTGGAAGTTCCTGACGCATTGCAGCTGACCTGCGGTGCCCTTTGGCACAGGAAGACTGCTGCCATGTGTAAAATGGCCCTGAGAGACTGTGGGAGGGGTGGGGCCCCCTGCTCAGAGGGGTCAGGGTGCAACCCCAGTGCCCTCCTGACGCTGTCATCCCCCCGCCTCACCCCACAGCCAGCAGCTACGCCTTCTACGGGGAGCGCCTGGGCCTCCTGGAGGAGAGCCCCAGCCCGGACTCCCAGCGCTTCATCCACGCCTTGGAGACCATGCTGCAGACCACCTTGCCACTGCTGTTCATCCCACCGGGGGTCATGCGCTGGGTCAACCCCAAGATCTGGCAGGACCACATGGACGCCTGGGACACCATCTTCCAGCACGGTCAGCTGCCCCGGAGGGAGCCCTTCCCAGGAGGGGGCGGGAGAGGCAGGGGCAGGGGGACGCCCACCCAAGGGCGCCCGCTCCTCCCTGCCAGCTGTTACCAGACTTTGGGATGTCGAGGGAAGTGGCCTAGCTGAAGTAGGGTTGCCAGGTCCCCCCGTCCTCCGGGGGGGGGATGGGGGGCGTAGGGCGGCCAGATCCAGGTTGGGAAACTCCTGGAGATTTGGGGGATGGCGCCTGGGGAGGGCAGGGACCTCAGTGGGGTGCAGTGCCACAGAGTCGACCTTCCAAAGCAACCTGCCGCCGCCGTTTTTCCCCCCCCGGGAAACTGATCTCTGCAGTCTGGAAAGGAGGTATAATTCCAGGGAATCCCCAGGTCCCACCTGGAGGCTGGCATCCTTAAGCTGAAGACAAAATAGGCAATGCTTTGGGAAAGGTGGTCGTAGGAATCACGTCTGTTCCAGAACCTATGTTCCCTCTAAGCTGCGGAGTCTTGTGAGCAAGAATTCTACTTTGTGAGTTACTGGCAGAAAAGTTGTGAGCAGGTGATTGGGCTACTGCATCAGTTAGTTTGCTCTGGAGGCTCCAGACTGGAGCCCTCCTTCCTGCGCTAAGACAAAAATGTGTGAGCCGGAGGCTAAAAAGCTGTGAGCTGGCTCACACTAACTCAGCTTAGAGGGAACACTGCGTTGGGACTCAAAGGCTCCGGTATAAATGAACGGCAGCCCTTGAGGGGAGAGGGACTTTCTCCCTTCCTCCTCTTTCCTGAGGTTGCCAACTCTATCCTGGGAAATTCCTACAGGTTTGAGGGCAGTGCCTGGGGAATGGGAATTTGGGGAGAATTTATACCATGGAGGCAGCACTCTGTAGTTGCCATTTTCTCCGGTATAAAACTATCTCTACAGTCTGGAGATCAATCGTAATTCCGGGACAACGGCAGGCCCCACCTGGAGGTTATCAAAAAACGGAGGGTCAGAGTGCTAGGAAGATATGGGGAAATATATGACACGCTGCATCAAATGCAACAAAATGCCAACAAAAGTCCGCATGGTCAAAGCAATGGTATTCCCAGTAGTCATGTATGGCTGTGAGAGTTGGATCGTAAGGAAGGCCGAGCGCCGAAGAATAGATGCTTTTGAACTATGGTGCTGGAGAAGACTCTTGAGAGTCCCTTGGACTGCAAGGAGATCCAATCAGTCAATCCTAAAAGAAATCAACCCTGACTGTTCCCTGGAAGGCCAGATAATGAAACTGAAGCTCAAATACTTTGGCCACCAAATGAGAAGGGAGCCCTCACTGGAGAAGACCCTGATGCTGGGAAAGATTGAAGGTCAAAGAAGACGGGGACGGCAAAGGATGAGATGGTTAGACAGTGTCATTGATGCAACGAACATGAAATTGAGCTTCAGAGGATGGTGGAAGACAGGAGGGCCTGGCGGGAT
>NW_015170389.1:57501-62524 GCF_001447785.1 Gekko japonicus | reverse complement strand
CTGGGCAGGAATAGGGTTGCCAACTCCAGGTGGGAAATTCCTGGAGATGTGAGGGATGGAGCCTGGAGAGGGTGAGGTTTCAGGAGGCATGGGACCTCGGACAGGTACAAAGCCATAGACTCCACCCTCCAAACCAACTATTCCCTTCTGGGGAACCATCATTGCCAATCTCCAGGTGAGGGCTGGAGATCACTCAAAATTCCAACTGTTCTTTAGGTAGCAGAGATCAGTTCCTCTGAAGAAAATGGTGGACTCAGCGCCATTATACCCTGCTGAGGTCACCACAGCAAATTGACACTGAGTGTCCAAGGCCGGGGCACCCGCCCAGAGCCTCTTTCTAGAGGCCGTTGTATTTATTTCCACAACGAGCCTTTTTCCTAGTATTTGTATAACAGTATAGAATTTTTTTAAAAAAATAAATAAAAAGCACAAAATAGATCTGCCTTAAGCACACATCTATTATACACAGTGTCATATACTTTTCCATACCCACCTGGAGGTTGGCAACCCAGGACTCCAGGCACTAGGCAGAGCAGGGAGGGGATGGGTGTCTGTTTGGCATCCATGAGTTTTAGTGACGGGACCTCCAGGGGACCAGTCAGGGGTTGTTCCTCAGCAGGGGTGGAGGGGAGGGAGAGGCCAGGTTCAGAAAGGCAGTGACGGGCATCTTGGGGGGGGTGCTCCTTTGTCTGGTTAACAGAGGCTGGGAGGCTGTTTTCGATGGAGGCCACCCCATGGCGAATCAGGGGGCTGGGCGACTGGGGCCCAGGATCCAGGGCTCTGCATGACCCTGTGGAGACGTAGATGAGACCGAAGTGCAGCCAGAGGGCAGGTGGCACTTGGGGGCTCTCTCGTCCATCAGCAGAATGGCCTTTGCAGGCAGGAGGAGACAGAGAGCAGCCAGGTGAGTTGGAAGGTCTCTGCTAGAACCAGAGGTCATTTCGGGGGGGATCGCGGGGGATCGCAGTTCCCGCGGGTGAGGTACGGGGGCGGGGCACATGACGAAGCCCCGCCCCCGGCTTCTGGCCGCCCAGCAGGGATGTGGAGCCATGGATTCTACCCTCTGAAGCGGCTGTTTCCTCTCGGGGAACTGATCCCTGTCATCTGGCAATCAATTGTAACTCCAGGGGGATTCCAGGTCCCATGGAGAGGCTGGAGTGAAGTCAAGGACAAGAGATCACAGGACAGGCTGAACTTCGTAGGAAAACAACCCTGTTATGATAAGGAAGTTGTGTTTAGGGGAAAATATATCTTCTTTAAGTGTCCTGTGAGTAACAAACCATTAAAGTCTTTCCAAAACTTAAAAGAAAGAGAGTTGCAGAAAAAATACAAAAGGTGTAAGGTCTCATGTGATGAAACCTTGAGTGAAACAGTCTATTGAGCGCTGTAGGTCGGCAGGGCTGGCCCCAGCTTTTTTTGCACCCTAGGCGGGGGTCCCCTCTTGCGCCCGCCCACCACACGCATCTGGCAATCAATTGTAACTCCAGGGGGATTCCAGGTCCCACGGAGAGGCTGGAGTGAAGTCAAGGACAAGAGATCACGGGACAGGCTGAACTTCGTAGGAAAACAACCCTGTTATGATAAGGAAGTTGTGTTTAGGGGAAAATATGTCTTCTTTAAGTGTCCTGTGAGTAACAGACCATTAAAGTCTTTCCAAAACTTAAAAGAAAGAGAGAGGATAATTAAAGAAGATCTATTTCCCCCTAAACACAACTTCGGTTATCCTATGAAGTTCATTCCCACGGGAGAGGCTGGCAAGCCAAGCTGGGAGCAGGATGTCTCCATCTCATATCTCCCCCACTGGGCTTTGCTTCGAGTTGAGGTGAGGGAGTGCAGTTCTCTTCGCTCCCCCAGTAGCAGAGGTGGCTCAGACTCATTTGAGGTCCAGACCCACAACGGCCGGTCCCTGGCTTCCTGTTCTGTTCTAACTCTGTGACTCCATTCTCTGCATCGTTTGACATATCATGTCAGATCCTTTTTTGGTGTTGTCTCTAATTTTTGTAACCCTCGTCTTCTTGCGCCCTGACTTGGGTCGCCTGATTTCATCAGGTCTCGGAAGCTAAGCAGGGTCAGCACTGGCTAGTATTTAGATGGGAGACCACCAAGGAAGTCCAGCTGTTCTCTGCAGAGGCAAGCAGTGGCAAACCACCTCTGTTCCTCTCTTGCCTTGAAATCTTGGTAGCTAAGCAGGGTCGACCCTGCTTAGTACATGGGTGGGAGACCGCCAAGGAAGTCCCGGGTTGCTACACAGAGGCAGGCAGTGGCAGACCACCTGTGTTCATCTCTTCCCCTCACCTGGATGGCCCAGGAGACCTGATCTTGTCAGATCTTGGAAGCTAAGCAGGGTCGGTCCTGCTTAGTACATGGGTGGGAGACCGCCAGGGAAGACGAGGATTGCAATGAAGAGGCAGGCAATGGCAAACCAACTCTGTTCGTCTCTTGCCTTGACAGCTCAGAAGCTAAGCAGGGTCGACCCTAGAGATGTAAAATTTCCGGAAATTTTGAAGCTCGGAAAAAAACCCGTTTCCCCCCCAGTTTTTTCCGGGGGGAAACGGACATTTTCACTGACATTTCCGGAAAAATTGAAAAAAATGCTACATTAGCATTTCTTTTTTCTTTTCCCGATTGAAAGTCATTCTGTTACTGGAGGAACATAAAATATGACTATGGACATTTTTACTTGGCATGAAATGATCACAGCTAGCCTATTAAAGATATAGTGTATCCAAACAGTTATTACAAACAGAATACCCACCCACATGCGAAAACAAAACTGAAACCTTTTTCTTTTCATTGCTGTCTCCTTGCTTCCCCAGCGGACAAGTGCATACAGAACATCTACCAGGAATTCTGCCTCGGGAAGCCCCGCAAGTACTCCGGGATCATGGCCGAGTTGCTTCTCAATGCCGACCTGCCCCTGGACGCCATCAAGGCCAACATGACGGAGTTCACGGCGGGTGCGGTTGACACCGTGAGTTCAGCGCAGGGCAAGGCTGGTCCAGGAACCATGGGGGTGCGACTAAACGGGCCGGGAAGGGGCAGCCTGCCGCAGTTGTCTGCTGCCTAAGCGGGAGGGTTGCCCTCTGCAGGTACCCTTCCACGGGTGGGAGCGGATCACACAGCCATCCCTGCCCAGGGCACCTGCTTGCACACATCTGAGAACCGTCTTGCTTCCACCTGGAGCCACGGTTTCAGGAAACTCTTACTTTGGACTTTTCAATTTAGATATGATAGACAGCTTTAAAGGGGGATGGGACAGATTGACAAAGGAGAGTTCTATCAGTGGCCATGGGGACTGACGGGAACCTTCATGTCAACTTCTGAATCCCAGAGCCAGGAATCAACATCAGGGGAAGGCCTCGGCCTCTCTGCTCTGCTGTTGGCCCCTTCCAGAGGAATTGGTTGGCCACTGTGTGAGACAGGAGGATGCTGGACTAGATGGACCACTGGCCTGATCCAGCAAGGCTCTTCTGATGTTCTAATGAAGGCCTCGGCCTCTGCTCCCTGTTGTTGGCTGTCCAGAGGAACTGGTTGGCCACTGTGTGAGACAAGAGACTGGACTAGAGGGACCACTGGCCTGATCCAGCAGGGCTTATGGTCTTATGAAGGCCTCAGCCTCTCTGCCCTCTTTTTGGCCCTGCAGAGGAACTGGTTGGCCACTGTGTGAGACAGGATACTGGGCTAGATGGACCCTCACTGGTCTGATCCAGCAGGGCTCTTCAGATGTTCTTCCCAGGGGAAGGCCTTGGCCTTTATGCCCTGTTGTTGGCCCTGCAGAGGAAGTGGTTGGCCCGTGTGAGACAGGATGCTGGACTAGATGGACCCTCCCTGGTCTGATCCAGCAGGGCTCTTCTGAGGTTCTCATCAGGGGAAGGCCTTGGCCTCTCTGTCCTGTTGTTGGCCCTCCAGAGGAACTGGTTGTCCACCGTGTGAGACGGGAGGCTGGACTAGAGGGACCCTCCCTGGTCTGATCCAGCAGGGCTCTTCTGAGGTTCTCATCAGGGGAAGGCCTCGGCCTCTGTGCCCTGTTGTTGGCCCTCCAGAGGAACTGGTTGGCCACTGAGTGAGACGGGAGGTTGGACTAGATGGACCTTCCCTGGTCTGATCCAACCCAGGACTCTTCTGAGGCTCTGATGGGATCTCGTTTGGAATCCATCAGCCAGCCTGGTGGTTCTTCCTGGGCTATGCAACCTGCCTGTTGGGAAGGCCTCTCTCTGACGGTGCCCTTTCCCCTCTCAGACAGCCATGCCTCTGCTCTTCACCCTCTTTGAGCTGGCCCGCAACCCACACGTCCAGACAGCGATTCGGGAAGAGATCCAGGCTGCCGAGGCCCACGGGCCCAAGGAAGTCTCCAAGCTCCTGAGCTCCCTGCCGCTCCTCAAGGCGGCCATCAAGGAGACTCTCAGGTGAGAGGGACGCATCGCACTCCGCATCCTTGCCCCTTGCTGGCACCTCGGTCACACCCTTGGGACCTTGAAATCCAATAAGACAAATGAGACCATTGTGAGTTCCATTCTTTGAACTAAAACCAGCAAACCAGGCAGAGAACCTTCAGAGATTTTATCTTTTATTGAAAAAAGAAATATCAAATCGTAGAGTTGGAAGGGACCTCCAGGGTCATCGAGTCCAACCCCCTGCACAAGGCAGGAAATTCAGAAATACCTCCCCTCCCCCCAGTGACCCCTGTTCCATGCCCAGAAGATGGCAAAAAACCTCCAGGGTCCCCAGCCAAACTGGCCTGGAGTTCTCTTTATAGTTCTAGGGCCATCTTTCGGCTCTGCTCCTGCAGAGTGCAGGGGGTTGGACTAGATGACCTGCAATGTCCCTTCCAACTCTACCATCCTATGATTCTATGATTCTCTTTATTAGGCAAGAGGTTAGAAAATACAAGCATGTGAAAATTAACCCTATAGCTATTGTAGACGGGCGTGCTAAAATCACCAAGAGTTCCTAACGTTTCTTAATCATGTTGTAGTAAGTAATATTTTAAAGCCAACCTGGTTTCAGGTTATTGTTCCAAACC